>NC_080744.1:65880740-66183770 GCF_020826845.1 Diceros bicornis minor | reverse complement strand
TCTCAGAAAGATCACATGCAGACCCATGACCTCAGGACATTTCTCTAACTACTCATAAATGTGTTCTTTCCAGCCATTAAAAGAAATATAGAAAATTGGGGGGAGAGTGTGAAATATAGAAACTTCGAGCTTAGGAATCTTTTGGATGGAGGAATCTTATGCATAAACAAAAAGTCACAACTGAGCCATGCCATGTCACATGTGCACAAGAGAAACAATATTTCTGAAAAGCAAAACAGTGGGTAACCGGTTCTGGCAAGATCTAAGTTGTAGGAATTGATTTCTTGCATCCAATACGTGCTTTAGGCTTGAGTGATGTGGACAGCCTCATCTGATCTGGCAACTTAGCCTGTCACCATCTGAAGGAAACAGCCTGACATTTGAAGGTTTTGTGACTTTGCATTACCCACTTCTTTCTCTTCTGTAATTTCTGTGTATAGTGACTTGGCAAACCATGGAAGCAATATTAGTTTCTTATGGCTGCTATAACAAATTACCACAAACTTGGTTGCTTAAAACAACAGAAATTTATTTTCTCACAGTTCTGGAGGTGAGAAGTCCAAAATCAAGGTGTCAGCAGGACCACACTCCGTCTGGAGGCTCTAGGAGAGAATCCATTCCTTGCCTCTTCCAGCTTCTGGTGGCTTCCCAGCAATCCTTGGTGTTCCTTGGATTGTAGATCACCCCAAACTCTTCCTCTGTCTTCATATCACCTTCTCTTCTGTCTGTCTGTCTCCTCTGGGTGTCTATTATAAGGACACTTGTCATTGGATTTAGGGTCCACCTGGGTAATCCAGGATGATCTCCTCATTTCAAGATTCTTAATAACATCTGCAAAGACCCTTTTTCCAAATAAAGTCACATTCGCAGGTTCTGGGGATTAGGACGTGGACATATCTGGGGGCCACCATTCGGGCCACTACATACACCATCACAGAATTGTCTATGGTGCTGGTAAACCTTTCTAGGAGGCTGACTTCGAGGGGGTTCTGCGAGAAACTGCGCAGAACACAAGGCAGCAAAGATCCTCTGGAGATAGAAAGAGGACATGGTTCCAACTTTCAGTAGTGGGACAGGGGCCACCCTTTAAAATGCTTTTGGCTTTTCTCTCAGGCTTCCGCCATGACTCTTTTCACCCTTCAAGTGTCTGTCTGCTGAAAATCAGAACTACCTCAGCTAAATTGAAAGCCACAGTCACTTGACTATAAAACCATTTCAACTCCGCCTGCGCAAAACTTCCTCCCTCCCTCCCCGCTGCCATTCCACAGAGGAAAGGATCTAGCAGCTTGTGTGTTTTTAAATGTCAGAGGCTTGCTTTTTCTCAAGAATAGATATGTGGTTGGGGGTGAGTGAAGACACTTCATGCTGCATTAGGCATTGTCCACTAAAGAGAAGCTGATAGGAAAAGAATTAATTACAGTTTAACAATAATAATAAAAAGCAAAACAAGAGATTGAAATAAAATAGCCAAGGGAACAAATGGGTTTCCCAGAAGAATGGTGTCTATTCACCGTGGAAAATTTATATGTAGAGTAAATGCTGGGAATTGGAACGCAGAAGAGGCAATCAAAGGCCTGAGGAGGCTCCAGCAAGCTGGGGCTGCTTTTCATTGAATTGTCCCATTAGCTGGCTGAAGGTATAAATAAATTCCTCTAGTGTCTTTGTTGTCTGACAAGATGGAAAGCAGAATGAGTCTTGACGGGGCAGAGAGTGGGGGAATTGGGGAGAGGGAGGGTGACCCTGACAGCCCTTGGAACCAAGGGAAGGGCTGGTAAGGAGTCTGCAGTGGGGAAAGAACAGCCAGCCATGAAGGTGTCTGCTTCCTTTCATGGCAGAAACAACCGGCTGTGGGCTGCACTGAGGGGCGGGATTCCCAGAGCCCAGAGGCTTTGTTCTGAGGCCAGACGCATGGCTTCATCATGGCAAACTCCACTTTACATCACCACAGCTTCTTCTGGGAGCAACACTCTGGAGCCACAAAGCCTTCCTCAGGGTGCACTCAGCCACCAGCTTCGATCACAGCGTCCTTGATAGATGGCCATGTTGTGATTTTTTGCAAGGAGTTTTATATGAAACTTGTTACCGTGAACAGAAGTACCAAAATTTGTGAATAACTAATACTTTCAAAAATAAGAAGATTCTGGGAAGATGGTAGTTGTGGCAACATAGTTGTTTCCTAATAACAGCTTTATTGATATATAATTCGCATATTATACTATATGATTCAATGGTTTTTAGTAAATTCACAGAGTTGTGCAACCATCACCACAATCAATTTAGAACACTTTCATCACCCCAGAATGAAACCCTGTACCCATTAGCAGTCACTCTCTATTTTCCCCCATACTCCCTAGCCCTAGGCAATCACTATTCTTCTTTCTGTCTCTATAGATTTGCTTGTTCTGGACATTTCATATAAATGGAATCATACAATATCTGTCCTTTTGTGTCTGGCTTATTATACTTAACATAGTGTCCTCAAGTTTCATCCATATTGTAGCATGTGTCAGAATTTCCTTCCTTTTTAAGGCTAAATAATATTCCATTGTATGTATATACCACATTCTATTTATCCATTCATCTGTTGATGGGCATTTGGGTTGTTTCTACCTTTTGGCTACTGTGGATAATTCTGATATAAACATTTGTGTACCAGTTTTTGTAGAGACATATGTTTTCTTTCCTCTTGGGTATATACCCAGGAGCGGAATTGCTGGGTCATATGGTAACTCTATGTTGAAAACTTTGAGGAACTGCCAGATTGTTTTCCAAAGCGGTAGCAGCATAATTTTGTGTGTGTGTGTGTGTGTGAGGAAGATTAGCCCCGAGCTAACATACGGTGCCAATGCTTCCCCTTTGTGCTGAGGAAGATTGGCCATGAGCTAACATCTGTGCCCATCTTCCTCTACTTTATATGGGACGCCACCACAGCAAAGCTTGACAAGCAGTGCGTGAGTCCCCACCTGGGATCCGAACCTGCGAACCCCAGGCTGCTGCCGAATTGGAGCACACAAACTTAACCGCTACGCCACTGGGCCAGCCCCAGTAGCAGCATAATTTTTGAACTTCTCAATTTCCTCCATAAAAATAGACAAAACAGTGAGGATAGCAAAACAAAAAGCTCACATACATTGATAACAATGGTTCTAAAAGTGGGGCCTCCAAACCAGAAGTATCTGTATCACCTAAGGACTTGTTGGAAATGCAGATCTCACGGCCCACACCAGACCTCTGCATCTGTGTTTTAACAAGCCCTCCAGGAGATTCTGGTGATGCCGATTCTAAAGTTCAAGAACCACTGATTTACAACAATATTAGGTGACTAGATATCATAACAAACTCCAGAGTATGAGCAGGCGGGTACAAGCTACTTACAGCTGCAAGACCATGTGACTTCAGCAATTACGTGGGAGGAAGAGAAGAAAAGGAAATGAGCTCCAGTAGCCCTGAGAACCAGAAAACCCACAAATTGCCTTAAGAATCTTGGTGGCCCAATCTGAGAACATCAGCCGAAAGCTGGAGGAAGTTTCATAGGCTCCAATTTGCATGTGAGTGCAAGGGCATCTCAGGAGGTGGAAGGTGCTGGAACACTCTGGGTTTTCTGAACATTTTTAAACTAAGAAACCAAACTTTGTTCTAAGATAAAGTTCTGTGCTGCAAAGGGAGCAGAATTGAAATTGAGCATCACAGGGACAAAAAAAAAAGAGAGAGAGAGAAGAGCAGTGGAGACACAGCTCAGAAAATTCTTGGAGAGAGATATATATATAATCTTATATATTATGATTAATCGTATATATGTGATATCATATATATAATCATTTTGTGAAAATAATGGAAGGAGAACTGCCAGGGTGGTGAATCTAGGAAAGTTATCTTGACCTACATGTCCCTCCTAAAAGTACAAAAAATTCCTCTCATTAAAATGAGCAACAGAAAATGATCGTGAGCAAATCTCACATAAAGTTACTCTAAGAGAAAAGAAAATAAGAGACAGAATACTACTGTCTCTAGAGATAATGAAGTCATGCTAAAAAGACATGTCCACAAAGCAGATAAAACTTCTAGCCTAATATATTAAATGAACTAAAATAAAGAAAAATGATGTTATGAAAGAATAGCCCTAATAAGATTAGATGCTAATAAGCTTAGAAAAACTTAGAAATGAGGTAATTGAGAAAAGAAAGTTTTGAAAAGAGGAGTGACAGAATTCAGAATAGAATAAGAAATAAAAAACATCATTTCATAAATGAAGATTAAAATGGAAGGGACATATTCTAACTATCTACTGCTACATGATGAATTACCCCAAAATTTAGTGGAATAAAACAACAGTTGTCCCGGGCTCGTGGATTCTGGCATTAGCTGGGATGATTTGAATGGCTGTGGATTGAGACAGCTGGGAGTAGAAGGTCTACTTCCAAGATGGCTTCTTCAGTTGCATATTTGGCACTTGGGCGTGGATGGCTGGAGGGTGGGTTCAGCTAGAACTAGAGACTGGAGTGCTGACAGGTGGCCTATTTAGCAGAGCGTTCTCAGGGTAGTCAGGCTTTACATACAGCAGATCAAGTTTCTAAGAACAAGTGTTCTAAAGACCAAGGCAGACCAATCTGGCCTTTTCTGACTTCTACTGTGCTCAATTAGTCAAAGCTGTCACAGGACCACCCAGGTTTAAAGGGAGGTGACATAAACTCTATCTCTTTTTGGGAGGAGTGTCAAAGAGTTATTGTCCATTTTTCTCAGCTTTATTAAAGCATCATTTACGTACAATAAAATTCATCCATTATAATTGTGCAGTTTGATGACTTTGGGTAACTATGTACAGTCTTGTAACCACCAGCACAGTCAAGATATAGAACAATTCCCTCCCGCACCTTAAAGTGTCTTCCCGTGCCTCTTTGTGGTCATGTTTTAAAACCACCAGAGAACCTAAATGTGAATGAACACCAGTTGCAAAGGATAAAAGATTTTTAAATAAAAAAGAAATGAAGAAAGTGAAAAATGATTCAAGAGAAAATGGTGCACACACATCCACATTAGGCAAAGACGACCTGATGCACGTGGAATAGTAACACTGAAGATGAAAACCAAAGCAACAGAATAAAACAAATACAAAAATATTTAAATTAAGAAAAATTTTCTGAAATAAAACAGACTTGAAACTTCACCGTGAAAGGTACATCTCATACCCGGGAAAATCAACCTACAATAGCCAATATTCTAGTAAAATGACTTCGAAGAAAAAAAGAAAAATTTGCAAAAAAGACCAAGTCACTTATAAGAAAAAGAAAATCAGATTGCCATCAGACTTTGGACACAACACTTTAAACTACTCAAGGAAAGAAACTGTGAGGCAAGGATTTCATAGCAAGCAAACTGAACTTCAGATATAAAGCACACACACTGTGGTGAACATGAAAAAAACTCAGGGAATATTGTCCCATGAGTCCTTCCTGAGAAGAACTAGAGAATGAGTTTCAAAAAACCAAAATGACTAGAGAAATACCAGCATCAAGACTGGTGGTGAGCCTGAAAGATATACTTTCCTGTAGAATTAAATGATGGGTCTTAGGAAGAGCGAATAGTGTGAAAGGCTTAACGTTCTGATGATGTAAATAGAGGACGACTGTCAAAAAATGAAGGGAAAATGGAGAAAGTATATAAAAACTTCAATAAGCTTGCAAATTGCCTTGTAGGTTTTAACTGAGAGTAAAAGGATATCACTTCAAATTAGACACTGAGGAGATGATGTGGAGGAGAAGGAGGAAGCTACGAGATAATTGCAATGTTGCTTACGGGGGAGGGGGAACCAATAGACAACAGCTGAAAAAGAAGAGACTAAGAATATAAGTTTTAGAATTAGTATAAAGGTAACCATTAGAACAAAAATACAAACTTGCCTAAATTCAAAAGATATACCCCCCAGTACAAAAGAGACCAAATAAAATAAGCCATAAAGACAGATATTATATTTCTAAAAGACATTTAAAATATAAAACAATATGACAAAATTTTTGAGGCCTCAACAATGTCAACAGCTGTGAGGTGATATCTCATTGTGGTTTTGATTTGCATTTCCCTGATGATGAGTGATGTTGAGCATCTTTTCACGTACCTGTTGGCCATCTATATGTCTTCTTTGGAAAAATGTCTATTCAGTTCCTCTGCCCATTGTTTTAATCGCTGTTGAGTTGTATGGGTTCTTTATATATTTTTGATATTAACCCCTTAACAGATATACGATATGCAAATATTTTCTCTCATTCTGTAGGTTGCCTTTTCATTTTGTTGACGGTTTCCTTTGCTGTGCTTTCTAGTTTGATGTACTCCCACTCTATTTTTACTTATGTTTGAATTTTTCATAATAAAAAGTAAATGTGGGGCTGGCCCTGCGGCTTAGCGGTTAGGTGCGCGTGCTATGCTGCTGGCAGCCCACGTTCGGATCCCGGGTGCGCACCGATACACTGCTTCTCCGGCCATGCTGAGGCCGCGTCCCACATACAGAAACTAGAAGGATGTGCAGCTATGACATACAACTATCTACTGGGGCTTTGGGGGAAAATAAATAAATAAATAAAATTATTAAAAAAAAAGTAAATGTGTATGTGTGTGCAAAAAATAAAATAGAGCGGATTGAAGGTTCTCCATAATAGCATGCAGATCTGTTTTCTTGGGTGAAAAAGAAAGTGTCCCCAAGATTATGCATGACATACAGCTATGCCGTACATGTGAATGCCATCTGTTGTGTGTGAGATATCCCTGCTCTTCTGCCATCTGATTTTTTTCACCACTTAACACACTATATTGTGGATGTGTTTCCCTTTCTGTACAGAGATCTAGCTCACAATTTTAATGGCTACATAGCCTTCCATTGTGTGGATGTGTTATAATTGTTTTAATTACTCCCTTATTGATTGATATTTGGGTTGTTTCCAAATGCTCATTAATATAAACAAGGGTTGTGATGTTCCTTCTTCCTCATACATCCTTTCACATTGTGCAATTATTTCCTTAGGATAAGCTCCAAGAAGCAGGACTGCTGGGTGAAACAGTCATTCAGATTTTAAAAGTAGATCTTTGAAAAGATGGGGCCCACTGTACCAGAACAGGCCTAGTGCCAAGGAGCCCTGCGGTTGCTCTAGACCCCAGGAATTTGGTCCCGTGGCCACAGGATGCTGAGCTCCCTCACTCTGGGCAGAAAATATCTCCCACTCCAGATTCTGACTTAGGAGGTCTGCAGTGGAGTCCAGGAATGTGAATTTTTTAACAAACTTCTTGCTGATTCGGATGTGGGTGGTCCAGGATCACATCGGTAAAATGAACACTTATCAACTCTGTCTCCTCATCAGCATCTCCTGAGAAGCTCTGAAAAATATTCAAGTCTGGGAGTAATCGTGGGAAATTTCTTTTTCAGCGGATCTGAGAGTTGGTACGTGAGCATACTGAATATGTGGATGCGTACATAAGATCATATAATACATGCTGAGTTTTCCTTCGTGCAGTCTTACTTTTTTTAACTTGTTCTATTTTTGCTTGCCTCCTTCCTTTTCCTCCCTCCCCATCTTCACCTCACACCCATCCCAGGCAACTTGTGTAACAACCTAGTTGTAAAACTTCATCGTTAACATGGTTTTCTCCATGCTAATTTAACATATACAAAAATACTATGCATTACACATGCATATCAGTCAGGGTTCTTAGTAAGCAGCGGAAATCAATTCCGGTTGATTTAAGCAGAAAGGAAGTCTCTTAAAAAGATACTGAGTAGTTCACAGATTCCCTATGTGTTAGAGAAACAGCCTGAAGGCCGTCAACCCAGAGCCACACCCCCAAATCAAGCACAGGGCAGACCCAGGGAACACACCACTGTTGTAGCCAGGCACCATGGCACTGATCCGGGAGAGGCAGACGCTTCTCCACCCACAGCAGAGAGTGCTACACAGGATGGCAGCCTTCTTGGGAGGGTAGACGGTATTAGGTGCTCTTCATCTCACAATCACACTTGGTTACAGATTCAGTTGTGTTCCGACTCTTGCCTCTCTTAACCCTTGCTGGCCTCCCTCAAATGTGCTGTCATTGCCCTCCCATTTTTGCTTCTCTCTCAGTTTCTTATGTTGCGCCGACTCTGCGATCCTCAGGTTACTTAAGGCCAGAGTTCTGAGGATGACTGGGAGCCCCACCTTCTACCGACTCTGTGTGGCCTCCTGAGTTGCAGCGTGTGTCTGCTGTGGGCTCTGTAAGAGATTAGTATGCTTTGTGCCAGAGGGAGCCTGAGCATTGTGTTCTGGGAAGAGCAAGTCTGCTTATCAGGAGCTACCTGACCTGGGAAGAATTGATTAGGCTTGAAGGTGGCAAAACGCAGAGCACACTCTGGCTCCAAAGTCTCAGTAACAATGGCGTTAGCCACTTTTTCCTATAGTTACTTCATTTACTGCTTTGAGGTGTGCAAGGATCCACGGTTGTCAGAGCTTCATTTTTGTTAGCTGGCTTTTCTCATTCTGGAAGTAACATTGACCTGCCACTGTCAGCCTTTCTGAATCAGCACCAGTGGGGTTGAGAGGTAGGCTTAAAGGGAGCAAATTTCAGGCAACAACAATCAGAAGAGGAAAATCCTGGTAGAAAAAGCCATTTCATTTTGTTTGTGAGACTACTTGGGGGTCATCTGGGATAAGAATTCCTTGCAGAGGGTGGGCCATTCCTTACATTTCTATGTAAAGAACGTAACAACCAAGTCCAAGGTTTTTATGATATGTTCAGGACACATAGGGATTGTGTTAGGTCCTCCAGGAAGCAGATATCAATAGATTTAGAAGTGCAAGAGATTATTGGAGTGGTACCTGTAAAGAACAAAGGGGGAAAGAAAGCAAGAGGAGGCAGCGAAGACTTCAGATTGCCATGCAGGTCTGACACCGGTGGAAGGAGAGGGGAGGAGGAAGGACCAGGTGGGAAAAGCCTCAGACTATGGGGCAGCTTTGAGAAAGCTGTCAGCGCAACGGGGAGCTCCAGCACCAAGAGTGCCCAAGAGGACTTCCAGGTGGGGCAGAAAGGGTAGAAATTAGCACCCCCTCCATGCTCACTCATTGCCAGGGGCTGCCCTGGAACAGCGTGAGCTTGGCACAAATGCTATGGTGGATCCCCAAGGCGCTGTAGCCAGAGGCTGTCAGTTAACTGTACTCCTCATGGCAATATCTAGTTCTTTCTTGAAGGGAGATCCAAGTGGCACACCGCCTTGGCTGCCACAACAGATTTTAGCAACATTTCCAACATTGAAGGTTATAATTTTTTTAAATTAAAGCAACACCCATATATCATCATTTTAAACATGTAGAAAAATATTTTTTAAAAAAGGAAATTGCTGTTATCCCACTAGAGATTTTCTATATGTAATATATACAAGTATATTATTTTTATTTAAAAATAAGATCACACTCTACAAACTGTTTTAAATCTTTTTCACTGAAAATATATTATGAACATATTCATATTCCCTTTTAATTTACATAAATCTGTATATTTTCTAATGTCTGCATAGTGCTCCTTTGTATGAATGTACCTTAATCTGTTTAAGTGGTTTCCTACGGATCAATGCTTTGGATGTTTCAAGTTCTTTGTAACTATAGACATCACTGCAGTGACAATCCTGGTACGTGTGTTCTGTTCTCAGAGAGCTCCAGGGATTCTGGAGCCTGCCTCAGTGACTCCCTCTGATGCTGCATCGTCTTGACAGGATGTAGTCCTACCCTGGGGCTCCCCTGAAATGTTGCCAAGGATGCAAGAGTGCAAGAAGAAGGACTCCAAGAGAAAGGCCACAGTGCCAGGTGGCTCTGAGGGCCCTTGTGGGACAAAGAGCCAGGGCCAGCATCACAGCTCAGGGAAACCAGACTCCTTTCCTCCTGGTGCATTCCTGCCAAGGATCATGGCCCTGCTGGGCTGTTTGTTTAGTTTTGTTGTCTTGTTTTACATCCACCTGCTGCTTTCAGAGATTTAGTCCCCCAATTCCACTAAGGAGAATTAAGGGAAGAAAATCCTCAGAGGTGGAGGGCCATTGGCAGAGTTACATCGTTGTAAGAGTGGCTTTCCCCAGCTTTCACTTGGGAACAATCTCCTTCTAAGCCCAGTATGAGCAATCACAGTATCTTCAGTTTCCATGGTGATTTGGAGGGCTAGCTCCCATGGGAAGCCCAAAAGATTGTAGTTCTGGCCCTCAGACCCTCTCAGGTACCAGAATAGAATCTGGCCAAGGCACAAGCAAAGAGGCTGGTGGTGGGGGACACCTGAAGTTGAAGATCAGAAGCCAAAGGGAGCTAGAAAGAGAATACAAAACTAGACTCTGATGTTCTTTGTTTTCTTACAAATGAACTTGATTTCTGTATCAAGTACCATTCTGCTGCTCTTATGATTTTCCTCTCAATCATTGCAGGAATTTCCCTTTCCCCTCCTCGCTGGGGTTGGAACTAAGTCCTTGGGCTTACATGGCGTCCAGTGGGAGAGTTCTTACCACTTCTCGGTCTTTGTTGTACGTCCACCGACATCTGCCGAGCTGAACATCACCCCTGCTGACCCTGCACAGGTGTCCACCGAGGCTTGTACACTCCCCATCTGCTAGGTGGGCCGCCATCCACGAGGGTCACTCTGCAGCCTTCCCTTTCTGCTTTCCTGGGTTTTCTCAGTTTTCTGCTTTAAACATGTGCTTCTTTTAGATTAGGGAAAAAAAAGTTATTAAAATATTGTCATTTAAATGTATCTTTAGTATTTTTTTTTAATTTTTTGTTTATTGCAGTAACTGGTTTATAACATTGTAAAAATTTCAGGTGTACATCATTATACTTCTATTTCTGCATAGATTACATCATGTTCACCACCAAAATACTAATTACAACCCATCACCACACACATGTACCGAATTATCCCTTTCACCCTCCTCCCTCCCGCCCGTCCCCTCTGGTAACCACCAATCCAATCTCTGTCCCTATGTGTTTGTTTATTGTTGTTATTATCTACTACTTAATGAAGGAAATCATACGGTATTTGACCTCCCTCTGACTTATTTCACTTTGCATAATACCCTCAATGTCCATCCATGTTGTCACAAATGGCTGGATTTCATCGTTTCTTATGGCTGAGTAGTACTCCATTGTGTATATACACCACATTTTCTTTATCCATTCGTCCCCTGATGGGCACTTAGGTTGCTTCCAAGTCTTGGCTATTGTGAATAACGCTGCAATGAACACAGGGGTGCATGTACCTTTACAAAATTGGTGTTTTCAAGTTCTTTGGATAAATACCCAACAGCGGAATAGCTGGATCATATGGTAGTTCTATCCTTGATTTTTTGAGGAATCTCCATACTGTTTTCCATAGTGGCTGCACCAGTTTGCACTCCCACCAGCAGTGTATGAGAGTTCCCTTCTCTCCACATCCTCTCCAACACTTGTTGTTTCCTGTCTTGTTAATTATAGCCATTCTGACGGGCGTGAGGTGATATCTCATTGTAGTTTTGATTTGCATTTCCCTGATAGTTAGTGATTTTGAACATCTTTTCATGTGTCTGTTGGCCATCTGTATATCTTCTTTGGAGAAATGTCTGTTCAGGTCTTTTGCCCATTTTTTAATTGGGTTGGTAGTTTTTTTGGTGTTGAGATGCATGAGTTCTTTATATATTTTGATGCATGAGTTCTTTATATATTTTGGAGATTAATCCCTTATCAGATGTTTGGTTTGCAAATATGTTCTCCCAATTGTTAGGTTGTCTTTTCGTTTTGTTGATGGTTTCCTTTGCTGTGCAGAAGCTTTTTAGTTTGATGTAGTCCCATTTGTTTATTTTTTCTATTGTTTCTCTTGCCCGGTCAGACATGGTGTTTGAAAAGATGTTGCTAAGACCGATGTTGAAGAGCGTACTGCCTATGTTTTCTTCCAGAAGTTTCACAGTTTTGGGTCTTACATTCAAGTCTTTAATCCATTTGGAGTTAATCTTTGTGTATGGTGTCAGGTAAGGGTCTACTTTCATTTTTTTGCATGCGGCTATCCAGTTTTCCCAACACCATTTGTTGAAGAGACTTTCTTTTCCCCATTGTATGTTCTTGGCTCCTTTATCAAAGATTAGCTGTCCATAGATGTGTGGGTTTATTTCTGGGCTTTCGATTCTATTCTATTGATCTGTGTGTCTGTTTTTGTGCCAGTACCATGCTGTTTTGGTTACTATAGCTTTGTAGTATATTTTGATATCAGGGAGTGTGATACCTCCAGCTTTGTTCTTTTTTCTCAGGATTCCTTTAGCTATTCGAGGTCTTTTGTTGTTCCATATAAATTTTAGGATTCTTTGTTCTATTTCTGTGAAAAATGTTGTTGGAACTTTGATAGAGATTGCATTGAATCTATAGATGGCTTTAGGAAGTATGGACATCTTAACTATGTTAATTCTTCCAATCCAAGAGCACGGAATATCTTTCCATTTCTTTGTGTCTTCTTCAATTTCTTTCAGAAATGTTTTATAGTTTTCGGTGTACAGATCTTTCACCTCTTTGGTTAAGTTTATTCCTAGGTATTTTATTCTTTTTGTTGCAATTGTAAACGGGATGGTATTCTTAATTTCTCTTTCTGCTACTTCGTTGTTAGTGTACAGAAATGCAACTGATTTTTGTATGTTGATTTTGTATCCTGCAACTTTACCATATTCGTTTATTACTTCTAAAAGTTTTCTGGTGGATTCTTTAGGGTTTTCTATATACAAAATCATGTCATCTGCAAATAGTGACAGTTTCACTTCTTCCTTTCCAATTTGGATCCCTTTTATTTCTTTCTCTTGCCTGATTGCTCTGGCTAGGACTTCCAGTACTATGTTAAATAGGAGTGATGACAGTGGGCATCCTTGTCTGGTTCCTGTTCTTAGAGGGATAGCTTTCAGTTTTTCACCATTGAGGATGATATTAGCTGTGGGTTTGTCATATATGGTCTTTATTATGTTGAGGTACTTTCCTTCTATACCCATTTTATTCAGAGTTTTTATCATAAATGGATGCTGTATCTTGTCAAATGCTTTCTCTGCATCTATTGAGATGATCATGTGATTTTTATTCTTCATTTTATTAATGTGGTGTATCACGTTGATTGATTTGCGAATGTTAAACCATCCCTGCATACCTGGAATAAATCCCACTTGATCATGGTGTATAATCTTTTTAACGTATTGTTGTATGCGATTTGCTAGTATTTTGTTGAGGATTTTTGCATCGATGTTCATCAGTGATATTGGCCTGTAATTTTCTTTTTTTGTGTTGTCCTTGTCTGGTTTTGGTATCAGGGTAATGTCAGCTTCATAGAATGAGTTAGGGAGCTTCCCCCCCCCTCAATTTTTTGGAAGAGTTTGAGAAGGGTAGGTGTTAAGTCTTCTTTGAATGTTTGGTAGACTTCACCAGGGAAGCCGTCTGGTCCTGGACTTTTATTTTTGGGGAGGTTTGTGATTACTGTTTTGATCTCCTTACTGGTGATTGGTCTATTCAAATTCTCTGCTTCTTCTTGATCCAGTTTTGGAAAGTTGTATGATTCTAAGAATTTATCCATTTCTTCCAGATTGTCGAATTGGTTGGCATATAGCTCTTCATAGTATTCTCTTATAATCTTTTGTATTTCTGAGGTGTCTGTTGTAACCTCTCCTCTTTCATTTCTGATTTTACTTATTTGTGCCTTCTCTCTTTTTTTCTTGGTGAGTCTAGCTAAAGGTTTGTCAATTTTGTTGATCTTTTCAAAGAACCAGCTCTTGGTTTTATTAATTTTTTCTATTGTTTTTTTGGTCTCTATTTCATTTATTTCTGCTCTGATTTTTATTATTTCCCTTCTTCTACTGATTTTGGGCTTTGTTTGTTCTTCTTTTTCCAGTTCCTTTAGGTGCATTGTTAGATTGTTTATTTGAGATTTTTCTTGTTTGTTGAGATAGGCCTGTATCACTATAAACTTCTCTCTTTAGTATTGCTGTATGTTGCTTTTCTGTCTTAAAAGTGTGGTTCTGGGGTGGGAAACGGGCAGCATTTGGAACAAGCTCTGGATAGAGGTCATCACTTGAAAGCAAAACTGGGACAATTCAACCTGTAATTGATGCAAAGCAAACCCACCTTAAGATGCGTTTATCAATTTGTTGCTGGGGATTTTGGGGAGACACTCTGACTCCATGCAGGAGCCCTGGATTTATGAGCAGGAAGGTGTGACCAGAATGTGGCTGAAAGCAAACAACGCTGCCCTGCTCTGTGGCTTTCTGCCCACCTGGCTGAAGCAGGGCTGTGTCACAGGGCTATGAACCAAGTGCAGGCAGGGTCGGAGGAGCACACTGCCTTCCAGGAGAACCCTGACTCCAAATATGCAGATATACAAATGTACTCCCTCATTCCCCCAGCTCCAAATGGATTCCTAGTTTGGAGAGTAGGGTTATTGTGGCCAAAAAACACTTTTGTTCTATGTCTCTGATATTGTCCGGAGGAGAGGATGACCTTGCTGGCCCAAATAAGTGTTCTGGTTCTGTTGGCTGGCTCTGGTGTGGAAATGGGTCTTTAGACTAATGGATTTTGATGATGACATTGTCCATTAAGATAAGCCCATCTGTTACAAACCTTTCTAGAAAGCAAATGGGAATTTGTATTAAGAGCCTTTAAAAAGTCCATACCCTGGGCCGGCCTGGTGGCGCAAGCGGTTAGGTGCGCGCGCTCCGCTGAGGCGGCCCGGGGTTCACAGGTTCGGATCCCGGGCGTGCACCGACGCACTGCTTGTTAAGCCATGCTGTGGTGGCATCCCATATAAAGTAGAGGAAGATGGCCATGGATGTTAGCTCAGGGCCAATCTTCCTCAAGAAAAAAGGAGAGGATTGGCATCAGATGTTAGCTCAGGGCTAGTCTTCCTTACCAAAAAAAAAAAGAAAAGAAAAAGTCCATACCCTTTGATCCAGTAAGTCCTCTTCTAATAATTGCCAGAAATTCAAACACAGATTTATGCACAAGGGTGTATATTATGGTGTTACCCAAAATAACAAAAGATGGAAACAACCTCAATGTTCAATAATAGGGAAGGATGCTGAATAAATCATGGTGTACCCATAGGTTGGCCTCGGATGAAGCCATTAAAAATGATTTTCAAAGAATTTTATTGGCAATGGGAAGTGTTCACAGTATAGTCAGTTTAATCATTTGGATTCAGAACTGTGTACGGTTATTATTTTAATTTTATAAAATTATCACATGCATATTCCTTGGTAAATTATTAAGAAGAAATATATCAACTCTCTAGGGGTGTTCATAACTGGTGATTTTTATTTTCTTCTGTGTATCCCCCACCAGACAGACAACTTTTCTGTTTGTTGGTAAACGTAATTGAATCTATTTGTTATTTTACCAAGCTCACCAATTTATCTTATGACAATAATTTGGGATTCAGAGATATATTAGAAAAAGCACATATGCAGCTAGCTGCAGACTTTAGACAACTTACTTCACTTCTCTATACCTGAGCTTCCTCATCTATATAGTGGGCATGATAATATTTACCTCCCATGGCTATAGTGATTATTTAATAAGGTGATGAATATAACGTGATGAGCACATGGTAAGACATCAATAAATGTTTCTTTCCCTGCTTCCCTCCACTTCCTTCCACTCCTATTTTAATTTTACCATTAGGAAGTAATAAAAAGAATGTGAGTATTTAGATTTATGTACCATTATAATATTTATTTTACATTAATTGAATGGCTTGATGGTTGTGGTTTTTAAAAGCACGTGTTTCAAAAAGGAGGAAAATCCCTGTGCTTGAGGAAGATGGTTTGCGACGAGGGGAAGTTTTAGAGAGAATGCAGATGTTCTTAACTGCTATTCTCATCGGTCTCTCTATCAGGCAGAAATGCCATCAAACCAGAATGGAGGAAATTGAAGGTCAAGATAGGAGAGCAGATAGTGGAAAACTACTTTAACCAAATATACAAATTGGACTCTGCCTCCCTTTGGCTGCAACATGAAGAGAAAATTTACATTCCATAGGAGGCCACTGTTCAAATATTGCATAAGTGTCTTTGAACTGCTGGAATTCCTCATGAACCCCTTAAAACCACAATGATTGCGTTGAGGGTCAGGAGAGTGGAGATGGGAGAGGATCTGGGAGGAAGAGGTCTTTGGAGAGAATGGTTTGCGTGCTGTGGGGTACTTCCCCTTCATCAAGAGAGAGACAGAGAGAGAGAAGCTACAAAGGAGAACAGTTTGAGAGCAGAGGCTGAGGAGGGAACACAGGAAATTGAGGTCTGATATCTGCCTGAAAAATCTAAAGAATGAGAAGGCTTGAAGCACTTGCCAGGCCCAGAGAGTGAAGAGCCAAAAGTACCAAAGAAGAGCTTTCCTACTCCTGCCTCCTCTCAGTCCCACCCACCCCAGAGGAGTCAGAATCCCAGGTGCGCAAGCTGAGGGAGGAGGAGAAGGTGAGAAAAGAAGACACCCAACACACACTCTTACCAGCTGTAAGCTTCCTGCCTGCAGCAGGCCCAGGCTTAGGAGGAAGACAACTTTAAATAAAGCTTACAGTTTTGCTCGTTATGTAGGAGTAGATTTCTAATATCTAAATGGAGACTGTATTTGGTGATTTAAAGTGATTACAGAATTTTTATTTATCATAGGTGATCAGAAAAGTCACAGGACTGATGAATTTCCCTCCAAGAACAGTGGAAGGATATCCCTCACTGCATTAATTTTAAAGGACAAATGGAGACAAAATAAAGTTGCTTTCCGCTTACACCCAGAAGTTCACTTATACCGAACACCACCTAGCTTGCTTAAATGAGTTGAAGTCAGCTGGTCTGGACAAATGACCTTCCAGATGACCACAAGAGTCACCTGTAAAATCTTTGAGATGTCCTAGAAAATCAGAGAGAGTAGCCAAAAGGATGAAAATGGAAAACATTGTGCTGATTTTAAAATGAGGTGATAGATGAAATTTACAATTTGACTGATGAGTACCACCAGTGCCAACAACAATCTAGATGGGATTATTAAACAGATGTTTCTGAGTACTTTAAAAAGAAAGTAATGTTTCCAGGAATGAGTGCAGACTCACTAGGAACAAATCTCACCTCATTTCTTTTTTGTATGAATTATTAGATTAGTGGATCGGGAGGATGTCATAGACTCAGTGTCTTATTTCTGTGAGGCCTTTTACTAAACCCCTCATGATTCTCTTGTGCGAAGGTGGAAACATGTCAGTGGAGACTAAGAGGTAGATTTATAGTTGGTTGAACAATTGTTCTCCGGGAGAGTTGATTAATGAATCCCTGTCACCCTGGAGGGGAGTCTCTGGTGGCGTTCCAGTGGGCTTTGTTCTGATTCTGTCCAAGTTAATATTTTTTATTAATAACTTGGAAGATGACATAGAAGCCAATTTTATCAAAATTGTGAAAGACACTAAGGCAGAAGAGATAGTGAACACAAGTGAATGACTATAAATTTTTAAAAATTTGCAGTCATATCTGCTGACACATTTTGACAATGAAGGTTGAAATATCTGCAACCAGGACAAAGACTGCTCAGGGTTGAATCAAGCACAGTCTTCTCGCCCTCTCCAACAAATGCTGACTTGCACAGCACACTGACACTGTGGGCCCTCTTGGTTGCATAGTTTTCATGCCACCATCCTTAGGATCAGCCTCTAATTTATTCTCCTCATCAATTGTAATGACACCCCAGCTCCTCCCCACAAATGGGTCCCAACATTGTCAGGCAAAACCCATGGCGGCCCTTGAGCTCCATCAATACCTTCCCTGGCTTAGGTCCCTGCCCTGACTCAGCCAGGTTTTAACTCTCTGAGCATCTTGCCAGCTCATAGCCCATTATCAGTCCCCCCAGAGCTCTGTGAACAGGGCTGGGAATTTCTTTCTCTCCTTCCACCGAGTGTCTACTTGTTCCAACACCCTAACCCCATATATCCATGTGCGTAAGTATATGTGTACTTCCTATTGGTATAAAATCTCACAGGGATGAATGTCGTCAGCATTGTTTGAAAATTCAATTACACCAGTACAGAATGGGGGAGACTTGTCTTGACAAGAGTCTATATTGAGCCTTTGGGCCAATTTGCCTAAGACCAACTTGCCTAAAGTCAATTTGCTTAAAGTCTTAACTGTTGAAAATTACATCTTAAAAGCGCGTTCGTGGCTCTTAAGGATAAAATCACTCTATCTGCATAAAAAATTTTGAATGTTGGATGATTCCTCCTGGTTTACCTATTGTTAATATTTTATGAATTAGTAAGCAAACTTTAAGGGATTTCTACTTTTATTTCACATTTCTATAAGTTATTTTTAAACTTGCAGTATATCACTTGGCAGATTGCTTTTTTTTTTTTTTTTTTGGTGAGGGAGAGCAGCCCTGAGCTAACATCCATGCTAATCCTCCTCTTTTTGCTGAGGAAGACCGGCTCTGAGCTAACATCTATTGCCAATCCTCCTCGTTTTTTTTTTTCTTCCCCAAAGCCCCAGTAGATAGTTGTATGTCATAGTTGCACATCCTTCTAGTTGCTGTATGTGGGACGCGGGCTCAGCATGGCCGGAGAAGTGGTGCGTCGGTGTGCACTGGGGTCCGAACCCAGGCCGCCAGTAGCAGAGCACGAACACTTAACCGCTAAGCCACGGGGCCGGCCCCTTGGCAGATTCTAATAAAGTTCTTCTCCTAGGTACATACCCTAGAGAAACCGGTATATTTTTACACAAAAAGACTTGTCTAACAAATATGAACAAAAAATTTCATTCCAGTGTTATTCTTAATAACCAAACACTGGAAATAACACAAATGTCCATCAATAGGTGAATAAACAAATTCGGTTATATTCGTACAATGAATTACTACTCAGCAATAGAAAAGATTTAACTACCGATCCATGTAACAACAGGGATTAATCTCAAAAACATTACATTGAGCAAAAGAAGCCAGGGAATGCATTGGTATGATTCCATTTATATGAAGTGTAAGAACAGGCAAAAATTAAAATAGAGTGAAAGAATTGGTACTGTTCTTCTCCGGAAGTAGGGGTTGACTAGGAAGGAGCATAAAGGAATTTTCCAGGGTAAGGAAATGTTCTATGTCTTGATCTAGGAAGTGGCCACATATGCAAAAAGTCATACATGCACAAGAAGTCACACATGCACAAAAAGTCATCAAGCTCTACTCTTAAGATTTGTGTATTTTACTATATGTAACTTAACACCTCACTAAATTATTGTTTTAAAATTTTATATTTCCTGTGTAAGTTTCCACTCAAAAACACACCAAGTTTGAATATTTTTACCTCTGGTTTGCAGTTAAGTTGTTACATACTTTTTTTGTACCATTTGAATTTTGAAGGAAAATTAGCACGTATGCAGGTTGGTACCTATTTAGTGAGCTCACTTCATTTAAATAGTAAAAATGTGCTAAATGTTTCAGCATATTCAACTCCATTACAGCTTAATTTTCATAGCATCTAATTGGTAAATTCATGCTAGGTGATGAATCTGAAACACACACACATCAGCACACAGTGTTCTGAGTTCAGGTAATTGTGAGTATTTGTATCTGGGATTGAACCACAAGCAATTTTCTCCAGATTTTCCTCAATCTCCATGCCCTTGCCCAAAATAAACAGCTCTCGCCCACCCACATCCCACGCTGATCCTATTGGATGGTTGGCAGGCACCAGCTGGTGTCCTGCTTCCGTCTTCCTGTTCATTTGGAGCAAACCCAGCCCTTTGGGCAGCTTTTGAGTAACTCTACCTTCCTTGAGGTTGCCAGAGTAACGTAGTGGTTGACCCTCCTGCACCATCTCTCTGGGTGGCTTGGTGTGGTCAGGGAGCAGGCTCTGTAAGCCTCACCTGGCTGCCCATTCAGGTCCCCCAATTTCTCCCAAGATGAGAGAATGTTGTATAAGCAGCAGCCCAATCCCCAGTCCTTTCTCCTTAACCATAATGTCAAATACAGCTCACATGTAAGTAAAATAAGAATATTCCTCTGTAAATATTCACTTGAAGCTTTGTTAATACACATATATAGTGTTGCTATGGGCAATGCTTGGTAAAATCCCCAACTGAACCCCGACCCCCAGTTCTGGCCATGTAACATTTTTTCCTTCTTATGGGAAGGGAAGCTATTAATAAATTATGCCATTGTTCTTGAGTAAGGTAGGCTGAGTCACGGTTCTCTTTTTGTAAGATATCTGTCTGAGAGCCCTAAGGAGAATGAGCATTATCCACTAATCCCTTGGTTAGAGACCCTTTTGTTAAGGAATCCTGTTTGCTTACTCTTTTGCTCCATGAATAGATTAGGGAGAATCATGCGCCTTTGTGTCCCAAAAAAGGCACAAGGAACGTGTAAACAGATTGCATCCTGGGCCATATCTGTCCTGGAGAGAAGAATGGGGATATAAGGATTTCATCTCCTTTTTCTAGAAGAGTTGCTCAGCTCACACAGAGGGTGGAAAGCAGTGTGGATAATGCTTTTATTATTTTATTTTATTTTATTTTTTTGATGTTGCATGTGGTAGAGATTAAAGGACTTTAGCCAGTCTCCCAAAGCTCAGCTTGGCTCTGAGAAAGAAAGCCCCACGTTTGGCAGGCCCTGAAACAGATGTTCCAGCTCAAGCTAATAAAACCACTAGGCTCTGGGTGAGTGAGGCGGCATATCAAAAAGGTGAGAAGCCCAGTCTCCAGAGTCAGACCGACGGAGAGTTAACAAGTCATTTTACCTCTTCGGGCCTCAGTTTCCTCGCCTATAATCTAGAGTTAATAACTCCTTCACCGGGTCATTACGGGAGTTAAATGAGTTACTATGTATAAAGTACCTGGTACATAAGTCTTCATGTTATTGTTACTCTCATGATAAGAACACACAGGAGGGGTTAATCTCCAAAATATATAAAGAACTCATGCATCTCAACAACAAAAAAACTACCAACCCAATTAAAAAATGGGCAAAAGACCTGAACCGACATTTCTCCAAAGAAGATATACAGATGGCCAACAGACACATGAAAAGATGTTCAACATCGTTCACTATCAGGGAAATGCAAATCAAAACTACAATGAGATATCACCTCACGCCCATCAGAATGGCTATAATTAACAAGACAGGAAACAACAAGTGTTGGAGAGGATGTGGAGAGAAGGGAACTCTCATACACTGCTGGTGGGAGTGCAAACTGGTGCAGCCACTATGGAAAACAGTATGGAGATTCCTCAAAAAATCAAGGATAGAACTACCATATGATCCAGCTATTCCACTGCTGGGTATTTATCCAAAGAACTTAAAAACACCAATTTGTAAAGATACATGCACCCCTGTGTTCATTGCAGTGTTATTCACAATAGCCAAGACTTGGAAGCAACCTAAGTGCCCATCAAGGGACGAATGGATAAAGAAGATGTGGCATGTATACACAATGGAATACTACTCAGCCATAAGAAACGATGAAATCCAGCCATTTGTGACAACATGGATGGACATTGAGGGTATTATGCAAAGTGAAATAAGTCAGAGGGAGGTCAAATACCGTATGATTTCCTTCATTAAGTAGTAGATAATAACAACAACAAACAAACACATAGAGACAGAGATTGGATTGGTGGTTACCAGAGAGGCAAGGGGGACGGAGGAGGGCAAAAAGGATAATTCGGCACAAGTGTGTGGTGATGGGTTGTAATTAGTACTGGGGTGGTGAACATGATGTAATCTATGCAGAAATAGAAGTATAATGATGTACACCTCAAATTTATACAATGTTATAAACCAATGTTACTGCAATAAACAAAAAATTAAAAAAAAAAAAAAAGGAACACACAGGAGGGGATGTGTCCTATTTTGCAAGTTTGGAGATTTAAGAAGAAATATAAAGTGAGAAATAGTCAATAACAAAATATCAGGACATGGAAGGGTCTGGAAATCTTGAAATATGAGGAACAGTGGAGGAAACTGAGGATGTTTTACCTGGAAGAGAAAGAATTGTCAGATATTTGAAGTGCTACATTGTATTCCTATTGGGGCTAAAAAGCCACCCGACAGGGATGTCCTGTGCGGGATGGTACCTTTCACCTCTAAATGAAATTGCGGTCCCCCAAAGGGCTCTGTCCTGAAGGCAGCAGAGGTTGGAAGGTAAAGGCTGTGACGCAGGGTTAGCAGCTGATGACATCTAGGGCCCCTGGGTGGAGGATGCTGAGCAGACACAAGCCTGGCCCTCTGGTTGGGCCAGAAGGTCCTGGAACCCAGAACAGCCCAGGATGAGGAGTTTATCCCAATGGGAATGCAGAGGCCTTCTGGACAGATCCTAATGCTATTCCTAGGGTTTTGTCCACTTTGGGGAGAGGCCACCTCAGGTCACAGGAGCACTCCTCCTGTGTGGAGTGGAGTTTGTTTCCTTGTGGTCTGGCCAGGAAGCGCCAAGCCGGGTGGCCAAGAGGCTGGCCGCCTTGGCTGGAAGGCTGAATGACTGGCCAACTGGTGTGTCTCCAGAGAGCAGACTGACCCGCCTCGACAGGCTGGTTCTCCAGCCCCTGTTACTGCCTGCAGAGCGTCCCCCTCCAGCCAGCTGATTTTCTCATTGCTAGGTTTGTAAATGGCGTGATTTATGACTGTGCTCATCCATGCTGGCCCCTAGGTTTTCCCTTCCAGGCTGCGAAGTGAATAATGAATTAATCACCCAACCTTGGGTTCAATACGGAGCTGAGTGTTTCCAGATCTTTATTGTACTGTGCAAGCCAACTCGAACTGCTCAATTTACACCCCTAATTCATTTGAGTTTGTGCAATTCTTCCTGTTCCTGGGGAGCTGCAGCCTCGTGGCTTCTTGGTCCCTAAGGAAGGCTCACTTCTCCCCTCTGGCCGTCCTCTCTCCCTAAGAGTGAATGCCAAAGACTTCTGGGTGCTCAGAGAAGCCAAGCCACTTCCTCAGAGCTGCTCTCTGGGATGTCTCTTGTCCCAAATGGTGCTGTTTAGGGCACTTCTCTGCATCGCAAGAGATAGCTGGACTGCCTGATGCCAGCCAGTGTGCATGGCACAGAGAAGGCACAGGAAATGTTTGTTGAATGAATGACCCTGGCCGCAGACACAATGTTTATCAAAACTAAAGGCTTGCAGTCATAGCTGTAGTGGTTTCTCTTTTCCCTTGTTCTGGTTCTGCAGGACTCGGGTAAAAGCGATTTTACTAGGTCTCAGATCTGATGAGATCTGAGTGATGAGATAGGGCAAATTCTTTCTCAAGTTCACTGGGAAGTGGTGGGAGGTGAAGTCTGCATTTGAAGATTTGGCGCTTTCTCAGCTTTGGCCCCTTCTCTTCACCTCCCAGAAACGAAAGCCATAAGCAGGTGCCTCTTACCCAATGTTTGAATATGAAAAGCAGTGGACATCAGGGGTCTGGATGGAGCAGGCTGACCTGGGCTTCATCCTAATGTGCTCCAAGAAGGGGGCACATCTAGTCTGGGGACATATTCCTCCAGCTGAGATGCTGCCTTGTCCACGCCATCATCCAGCCTCTCCACTGCACAGCCCTGGTCCTGCAGCACAACGGGACCTCCACATCCGAGCCCCTCTCTATGGAGCTTTTGTGCACCGTGTTCAGTTCTCTGAGACCTTGCTTCCTGCCTTGCTTCTTGCTGGGGTACCTTCTCCCTCGACTCCTCAAGGCCTCTAAAGCTTTCCAGGCCTCTTCGCATCACTGTGGTCTCTCTTTCCTTTTGGCCTCAGCCACACATTGCATGTCCCTCGTTTAGCCCTTCTCTGACTTTGACGCATTTCCTGTCTCCTGGCCAACTGAGCACGGCTTCTGCATTCTCACTTTAGTCCCTGGTAAAAGTGTGAGGACAAGAAAGAGCTGAGGGCAGCCCCCACACCCACCATCAGGCACTTACTTACAGACCAACTACAATTTCCTTCTTTCATCCAATAAACGAAAACACTTACAGCACCCCTACTCACCCAGGCAACAATGAACATGACTTCTTGTCTTCTTGTTTCTCTTCTCCATACTACAGCCACGTTGACTTTCTATAGTGCCCTCAAGCCCGCCATGCTCCCTCCCACCCCAGGACATTGGTATGTGCCCTTCTCTATGCCTGGAATATCTATACTCTCCTTCTCTTCTAGTTTTTTTTTTCTTTTTTCTTTTTTTGTGAGGAAGACCAGCCCCAAGCTAACATCTGATGCCAGTCCTCCTCTTTTTTTTTTTTCCTGAGGAAGACTGGCCCCGGGCCAACATCCGTGCCCATCTTCCTCTACTTTATATGGGATGCCACCACAGCATGGCCCAACAAGCAGTGCATTTGTGCGCACCCGGGATCCGAACCAGCGAACCGTGGACCGCCACAGCAGAGCGCGAGCACTTAACCACTTGTGCCACCGGGCCGGCCCTCTTCTAGTTTTTTCATTCTGATCTTTCAGAACTCAATTCAAACACCAGTTCTTCAAGGAAGGCTATCCTGGAACCACCATCAATACCATTGCCCCTGTCCCTTGCGCCTTGGGCTGAATGTTTTCTCTGAAACTCTAATCACAACTGTAATCACAATTACAGTGATTAGTTATGTAGTCAGTTGTTTAATATTCACCCCACCCTTCCCCAAGATGTAACCTCTCTGAGGGCAGGGCCATGTCTGTCTTACTCACTGCTCTATTTTCATTGCCTAGAACAGGATCTTACACACAGGAAGTGATCAATAAGTACCTTTTAAATAAATAAATAAAGTGTATCATGAAAGATATTTTAAAAATATCCTCTTATATTTCAATCTAGTAAACCTGTCAAAGGAGAAACGTGGTAGTGGGCATGATAGCCAGCCATTGGTGGTTTCCATTCCTTTTGCTGTTCCAATATCCAGAAAACACCAGAGCAGAAGGTAGAGGAGGAAGGAAGCTGGCGATGGTGCTTTCCATCCTGTAAGGTATTGTTCCCACAGAACACTGAAGGCAGAGTTGGAGATAAGAGGAGTCTTGGTAACAATGCGTTTTGGGAATTGGAGTTTTTCATGCTGTCCATCACAGAACATCCGGGGGCTGCATCTTATGAGATCTAGCTAGATAGGGGGTGAGCTGTGCATGTCCACCTGCCTTCGACTGAAATCAAATGGGTTGTAGAGTAGGGCCTATGTAGAACTTATGAAAACATAAAATTAGCAGAATATTATTTGCTACAGGAATCAGAAAAAAATTAGAACATCATTCGTCATCCTTAACAGGATTCAAAAAGACATGCTCTCTATAAAACTGGAATATTATCAGAGCCTAACTGACCTAGGAAAAGGGAAATACCCAACTCTAGTCAGCTCTAGCCTTCCACATGGGAGGAGGGAAATACTCAAATCCAGCCCACTCTAGCCATCCTTTCTCACCTACGGAGGGGTAAAAACCGAGAAACACTTGTGAAGCTTATAGTCCAGAGGCATAAGCTCTCTAAAAGACTGAGACCTAATCATAGGACTACAGATGCCTCCCCTCCCCCACACCTCACCACTACATTACTAAAGGCCTATATATAGCAGTTCCTTCTACCTAGTACATCATGTCTGGCTATCAAGAAAAAAAATTAAAGGGCTGGCCCGGTGGCTTAGCGGTTAAGTGCACGCGCTCGGCTACTGGCGGCCCAGGTTTGGATCCCAGGCGCGCACCGACGCACCACATCTCCGGCCATGCTGAGGCCGCATCCCACATACAGCAACTAGAAGGATGTGCAACTATGACATACAACTATCTACTGGGGCTTTGGGGAAGAAAAAAAAGGAGGATAATTGGCAATAGATGCTAGCTCAGAGCCAGTCTTCCTCAGCAAAAAGAGGAGGATTGGCACAGATGTTAGCTAAGGGCTGATCTCCCTCACACACACACAAAAAATTACAGGGCATAATAAAAGGCAAAAAACATGATTTGAAGAGACAGAGCAAATGTCAGAACCAGACATGGCAGGGACGTTGGAATATCAAACTGAGAATGGGAATGCTAAAGAACTATTATTAATACGCTAAGGGCTCTAAGAGATAAAGTAGACAGCGTACAAGAATAGATGGGCAATGGAAGCAGAGTGATGGAAATCCTAAGAAAGAACAACAATTAAAAAAGTGCTAGAGATCAAAAACACTGCAACAGAGATAAAGAATTCCTTTAATGAGCTTATTAGTAGACACAACTGAGGAAAGAATCTCTGAGCTTGAGAACATATCAATAGCAATGTCCAAAACTGAAAAGTGAAGAGAACAAAGACTGAAAAAAACAAAAAACAGAAAACAACAGAACAGAATATCCAAGGACTATGGGACAATAACAAAAGATGCAACATACGCGTAATGGGAATACCAGAAAGAGAAGAAAGAGAAGAGAACAGAAGAAATATTTGAGACAATAATGACTGAGAATTTTCCCAAATTAATGTTGGACACTAAACCACAGATCCAGTAATCTTAGCGAACACCCAACAGGATAAAAATAACATCTTGCCCCTGGGTACATCAATTTCCAACTACAGAAAATCAAAAATAAAGAAAAATCCTCAAAGAAGCCGAGGGGGGGGGGGGCAGGGGAAACACATCACATATAGAGGAGCAAAGATAAGAATTACATCTGTTTTCTCCTCAGAAACCACGCAAGTAAGAAGATAGTGGAGTGAAATATTTAAAATGTCTAGAGAAAAAAAATCTCCAACCTAGAGCTCTGTACCCTATAAAATTATCCTTCAAAAATGAAGGAGAAATGAAGACTTTCTCAGACAAAAGAGAATTAGTTGCCAATAGACCTGCCTTGCAAGAAATGTTAAAAGAAGTTCTTGAGAGTAGGAAAAGGATATAGGTCAGAAATTCAGATCTACATAAAGAAAGAAAGAGCACTGAAGGAGAAATAAGTGAAGGTAAAATAAAAGCTATTATTTTTCCTTTTCTTAGTTGATCTAACAAATAATAGTTTGTTCAAAATAATAATAGCAACAATGTATTTGTATATGCTTATCTGTGTTTATATGTAAGTGAAATGAATGATGGCAATGATACAAGTGATGGGAGGGAGGAATTAGGATTATTTTGTAATTATAAAGTACTCATACTACCTGCAAAGTGGTATAATGTAGTTGAAAATGGACTTGTAAATGTATATTGCAAACTCTAGGGAAACCACTTAAAAAAGTAAAAAAAAAAGTATAACTGATATGCTAAGAAAGAAGAGAAAATGGAATCGTATAAAATGCTCAATTAAAACCACAAAAGGCAGAAAAAGAGTGGAAGATAGAAATAGGAACAACAAACAAAGGCAACAAAAAGAAAACGGTAACAAATCTGGTAGATATTAATATTAATCCAACTATCTCAATAATCATGTTGAACATCAGTGGTCTAAATGCATCAATTAAAAGACAGATTATCAGAGTGGATCAAAAAACAAGACTCAACTATAGGTTGTCTATAAGAAATCCACTTTAAATATAAAGACACATAGATCAAAAGTACATGGATGGAGGAAAATACACCATGCTGACACTAATCAAAAGAGAGCAGGAGTACCTATATTAATATCAAACAGAGCTGACTTTAGAGAATGGAAAGTTATCAGGGATAAAAAAGAGTATTGCATAATGATAAAGGGATCAATTCTCCAAGAAGACAACTGGCAAGGATGTGGAGCAACCCTCATTCATTGCTGATGGGAATGTCCAATGGTACAGCCACTTTGGAAGACAGTTTGGTGGTTTCCTACAAAACTAAACATGCTCTTACCATATGATCTATCAATTGCACTCCTTGGTATTTTTACCCAAATGAGTTGAAAACTTATGCCCACACAAAAACTGGCACATGGATGTTTATAACAGATTTATTCATAATTGCCAAAACTTGGAAACAGCCAAGATGTCCTCCAGTAGGTGAATGGATAAATAAACTGTGGTACATCCAGACAATGGAATATTATTCAGTGCTAAAAAGAAATGAGCTATAAAGCCACAAAGAGACACAGAGGAAACTTAAATGCATATTGCCAAGTGAAAGAGGCTGACGTGAAAAGGTTACGTACTGTGTAATTCCAACTATATGACTTTCTGGAAAAGTCAAAACTATGGATATAGTAGAAAGATCAGTGCTTGCCAAAGTTTGGAGGAGGGGATGAATAGGCAAAGCAAAGAGGATTTTTAGGGTAGTGACACTATTCTGTATGATACTGTAATGGTGGATACATAGCATTATACGTTTGTGTAAACCCATAGAATGTACAACACAAGGAGTGAACCCTAATGTTAACTATAGACTTTAGTTAATAATAACGTATCAGTATTGGTTAATCAATTGTAACAAATGTACCACACTAATGCAAGATGCTAATAATTGGAGAAATTGGGGTTGAGAGGCGAGGGGAACTCTCTGTACTTTCTGCTCAATTTTTATGTAAACCTAAAACTGCTTAAAATTTTTTTTAAGTCTAATAATTTAAAAAAACAATAGGAAGTAATGACATTAAATGATTAACAAGTCTTGTTTGACTTAGTTTGGATCTGGAATTCAGTTGAACTGAATGTATTCAGGGACATTCCATAGCTCGAGGGCAAAGCTAGACCAAAGTGCTTCCTTGGTGGGTTTTCTGCTGTTTTCTTCAAGCTCAGGCCATATCTGAACTCTCGTTTTGCCATTTCTCTACAACTTGCCCCATTTGATAACCTGAACAGCAGCTCTCTTGTGACCCAGCATTTACTAACAGGGGTCACATCCTTATGCTCTTGGTTTCCTATGCTGGGAGAATCACTAAACACATTTTTTGTCTTTCTCTTATAAAAGTAGAGCTACATAAAGTGACATAGTACTCAGTTTCATAATCAAGGAACTTGAGTAGCTGAGAAGCTAATCAATTACCATGTACAATGCCCCAAAGGCTCAGAGATTGGCAGTGCCAGATACCTCTGGAAGTAGGAGTAAAGGTAGATCTGAAAAGAGGAAAGTGCATACAAATCAGCTAAGGAAGCACTTAGACTCTGATGCCGTCATCCACTCAGCTCAGCTTGGGAACAGCCCCTCCCTCACTCTACAGAAAGCTATAGGTTTGTTCTCTGGAGAATGCAAAACAGGTTCTCTGGACTAAGAAACACCAGACATGATTGAAGGCAAGGATTACATACTGAAAGTTGAAACACCCAGCTCTCTTCTTAAACTTGGATTTCTGAATCCTAGAAACCATACATGCTTCTGGTTGGTGATCGGGAGAAACTTCTATGGGGAATCTAACCAGTCTAAGAGGAAAAAAACCTAAGAAACTGATAACAGGATTCTCTGTAAAATGACCCAGGAGAATCACTATATAGTGAAGCCTTAGTTGAAAAGCCCTTCCCCCTGGCCTGAATGTCCAATCATCTTTTTCATGCCCGACTCCTTGAGCAGACAGCACATGAAGACAACATCATTAATTACCAAGGAAGTGCAAATCAAAACCATAATGAGGTAACACTACACACCCAGTAGAACGATAAAAATTAAAGAGACTGTTAATAGCAAACGTTGATGGAGATACAGAGCAATCTGAACTCTCATACATTGCTGACGGGAATGTAAAAATGGTACAACCACTTTGGGAAACAGTTTGACAGTTTATTATAAAGTTAAGAATACCCTCACCATAAAACCCAGCAATTCCACAACTTCATATTTCCCCAAGAGAAATGAAAATATTCGTCCATACACTCAGTTGTACACGAATCTTCCTAACAGCTTTATGCTTAATAGCTTGAAACTGGAAGCAAACTAAATGCCCATCACTAAATGAATGGAAAAACACACTGTGGTGTATTCATGCAATGGAATACTATTCAGCAATAAAAGGGAAACTAAGCTACAGATTCATGCATCGTTGATGAATCTCAAAAACATTACACATGACACCGTTTATATGGAATTCTAGAGCAAGCAAAACTAATCTATAGTGTCATAAAGCAGATCCGTGGTTGCCTGGGGCTGGAGTCAGGGGAAGAATGACTGTAAAGGGGTCCCAGGGGTGATGGAAATCTTCTATATTTTGATTGTCATGATGGTTACATGAGTATATACATGTAAATCACCTGTAAATACATGTTAAAATTGGTACATTTATTGTATGTAAATTATACCAATGGTATGAGATTATAAAATATATCTCTGTAAAGTTTGTTTTTTAAAATATTCAGCAGATAGACAAGGATCACTGAACATTTGAGAAAAGCATTTAATATGGGAGACAGAGGCCAAGGAAAACAAACAGAAGAGATAAGCTGAAGAAAAAGACTGTGTATGGAGAAAAAAAAACATTAAAAAAATGAAAACTTGCCATTAATATCCTCAGAGATATTTTTCTTTAAAAAATGACATATACAAAACAAGAAAAGTTGCTATAGTCAAAGCATATTCAGAGAACAAAAAGAAAGCCCTTGTAAATTAAAAGTACAATAGCAAAAAATTTTTAACTGAATAGAAATGTTGGAAGAGTATAAGAACATCTTCCAGAAAGTGGGAGGGGAAAAAAACCTAAAGAGATGGAAAGTAGAAAAGAAAATTAAGAGTTAATTTAGGAAGTCCAAGATGTGAATTATAGGAATTCCATAAACAGAGTGGAAAGAAAACAGAGAGGAGGAAATCATCAAAGAAAAAATTCAAGAAAATTTTCCAGAACTGGAGGATAGGTGTTGCCAGATCAAAAGAGCCCATTGAGTGTCTGGTGGATAAAAACAGACCCACACCAAGGCACATCAGGATGAAATTTCAGAAACTAAAAACAAAGAGGAGATGTTTCCAGAAAGGGGGAAAAAGTTTTCATACAAACAATTAAGAATCAGAATTGCTTTAGGCTTCCTGATTGCAACATTAGAAGCTAGAATATAGGGGATAATTCCTTCAAAATTCTGAGGGAAAATTATATCTGACCCAGAATGCTAAATCAAGTCAAATTGTCAATTAATGGTGAGGGTATAATAAAGACATTTTCAGAAGTGCAAAGTCTCAAAAAATGTACTTCCCACGTTTGTTTGTTTGTTTTAGGAAACTAGTCCTAGAGGTTGTGATTTATAAAAACAAAAGACTAAATATAGAAAGAGATGGGATTCAGGGACCAGGGGATCCAAGAGAGATGAGGGAACTCCCCAAGATGATGGTGAAGTAAAACCAAGATCATATTTGTATCACAACCAGCCCAAACTGGAATAGGTCAGAAGGCTACAGGGGCAGAAACTTCCAGAAAATGAAATTGAATGTACATCTGATGCTTCTTGAGATATCATGAGCAGATTTAGAGAACTGACAGAGGATCTGGGGTTGAATTAGCAAAAATAGTGTACAGAAAACTAAGCAAATGGAAAAATTAAGACAGTTAATTCCAGGGCAAATAAAACCTTATACAGAAAAGGAAAAGTAATCTTAATCACAGGACACTCATAGTTCAGCTGTGAATAGTATTTACGTCATCATAATAATGTAAACATTGAGTATTGATGTAACCAAATTAATTATGTAAGTGAATTGAAAGCATAGGGAGATGGGAAATATGCATGCCTGTGAAAAATCTAGACATAGCAGAAGCGTGTTATTTAGTAATTCAGGGGTAAATAGAATCAGTTAAAGAGTTGAAAGTAGTTGCCTCTGGGAAGCAGGAAATTAAGGGAAGAGATGATGAGTTTGCAATTTCTATAATAAGCCTTGCAGATCTCTTCAAACTAAGCAGACAAGACCTAGCTCCTTGGAGAAATGGCTGATTCCAGGGCTGGGGCAGGGTGGGTACAACACGAGCCTAGAACAGCTTATTATGCCAGAAAATAAGGACGTGCTTGAAGAATACTGGGACATGTCACAAGGACACAGGAGCCAGCTTGAAGGGGCTCTTGCTGGCCACGTCTGGGACAATCTGAGCACCAAAATACTTAATTGTGGTAATGAATTATAATTCATTAATTTGAAATACTTAATTGCAGTAATGTGTTATAACCACAGAAAAAATAAATTTGTGAGCCTAACCTGAAAATTGATTAATAGCAAATAATAAACAAATATACAAATCAGAGGGAAGAGAGGTCTCTTTAATAATGCAAAGGGCAAACTGGTGAACGTGGAGGGAGTTCCAGAGTCAAAAAAAATCATCATTTTGTGATTATCATTATAAAGATTGGATTAGGCAAGAATCATGATTGGGCAAGTTAGTGGATACTAACTCCAGGGGAAATTTTGATGAGAAGCAGGATATTTATGTGGTCTTAAAGTGTCTATCTATAGGCTGCTTATTAGTTGCAAGGGAGAGGGGAAAAAAAGGAACTAATTCAATGGTGGCAGAAATAGGGCAACACCTTAATAGAGATTACAATTAACAGTAGCAATGAGGGACAGGTGAGCATTGTGCCCTTCCAAATGTGAGGCCCTGGAAAGACACAACATCTCCAATACAGTATTCTGGTCATGAAGGCATAGCCACAATTTAATCAAAATAAACATTTGTATAAATAGGAACATTCTAGTTAAAAAGACAGGTGGGAGGGATTGTCTTCTTAAAAAATGTCAATGTCATAAAAATCAAAGAAAGCCTGTGAAAATATTCTAGATTAAAAGAGGCTAAAGACACATGACAACAAAACACAATACCTGACCCTAGACTGGGTTCTCTGCTAGAGGAAAAGTGCCATAAAGGACATTATTAGATAGCTGACAAAATTAGAACACGGACAGTAGATTAGACAAAATTGTTGTATTAGTGTAAGTTGTAAATGTATGAAGTTGATAACTGTACTGTAGTTATGTAAAAGAATATCTCTATTCTCAGGAAGTACCAAAGTATTTAGGGGTAAAGGACCATGATATATGTAGCTTACCATGAAAATGTTCAGAAAAAAATTATGCACAGAGAAAGAAAGAGAGAACATGATAAAGCAAATGAGTTTAAAATGTTAACAATAAGTAAATCTGGGTATACAGATGTTCCTTATTCTATTTTTATAAATTTGAAATTATTGCCAGACAAAAAGTTAAAAAGGAACTAAACACATTTTGATGTCCCCCAAATTTTTAATTGAAAAAAAATACAACAACAACTGGGGGCCAGGTGGCCGTAGTGGTTAAGTTCGCGTGCTCCACTTTGGTGGCCCCGGGTTTGCAGGTTTGGATCCCTGGCATGGACCTCCACACCGCTTATCAGGCCATGCTGTGGCGGTGTCCCACATATAAAGTAGAGGAAGATGGGCACGGATGTTAGCCCAGGGCCAATCTTCCTCAGCAAAAAGAGGAGGATTGGCAACAGATGTTAGCTCAGGGCTAATCTTCTTCACCAAAAAACAAAAAAATACAACAAATACTATGTATCCACCTTAAGAAATAAAATATTACTAATACAATTGAAAAAAATCACATTGAGCAGCCCCAGAATTGAATGGGTTAGTTGAGAAAGACTAATAAATCACAGGTTCCACAGATACAGATAAAATATAGATTAAATATATATGTAGATATACTTCCATGCCACTCTTTGTATTATCTTCCATCTAGAGCCTGTTAATACACATTCACAATGCTTGAAGTTCAGCATATACTGTATGGTCTCTGTGATTTAAAAAACATAAAAGTATAGCTACAAAAATTATATTATATTATTACTATAAGAAATATAAAAAGCTGAATTTCATTTTCTGCTTCATAAATTTATGTATTTTCCAAAGTTTCTCTAATGAGCATATATTACATTTATTATCAAAATAGATGCAATTTTAAAAATCAGCCTACATAATTTTTCATGTATCATGTGATCATAATCATGTAAAACTATAGCCAACAAAAGAATGAAAGGGAATGTACAAAAAAATGGTTATTTCTGGATGATGAGAACATGATGTTTTTTTCTTCTGTCAGCGCTTCCATATTTTCCTAGTTCCTGCTATGGTGATAAAACATCAATTTTCATTTTTCGTCAATGAGAGAGTTACGGATTCTTTTTAAAATAGGTACTCAGCTCATTCTATGCACCAAAATCAGTTCCAGAGATTTTAAAGAGTTAATTTTTCAACTTGTAGAAAACTAAGAGAACATGAAATCTAACCTTTTGAAGAGGTTGGTTTTCTAAACTTAGGAACACTAAGAGAAATCACAAACAAAAGGATTTGCTATATAAAAATTTTATAATATCAGCCCGATTGGCCCCTGGTCATCCATTTCCACTCCCACCTCTCCCGTGAGACAACCTGAGGGTTTCTAGTGCAACAAGCACCTTTCCTGACCTTGACGTAAAGCAATTACAATTCTTAACACTCTCTGTGCATCCATCTCTCCTTCCTGACTCTCCTAGAGACGAAAGCTGGAGAACGCCGTTCTCCCTCCTTTATCTCACTTCTTGGCAGAGGACGAGAGGCTTCTCTTCCCAACTTGGCCAAGGACTCCTGCAGAAGGACCAGTGTCGCTGCCCTCCCCTCTTCAGGGCGGTGTCTTTGTCTACTACTGCCGTTCCATCTCCGGCAGCGAGGCAGACCATCTGCTGATGCCTACTACCAGCTGCCGTCTCATCTTAGCTTTCTTGTCTCCCCTGAGGATTCCCGGACTTGCAGGCACATGGTATTTTCTCCTGCCCTTGCTCAGCCTGGGTCCTTATCTTTGGTGAGCTTTGACAATCTCTCCCCTTCACTTAGCGTCGCCCTGGTGTCCCCTTGGGGACTGAGGTCTGTAGTCCTGCGCGAATGAGTCCCCTACTGTCATATATGCCATCACACGGGACTATGGAAAAAGGAGTGCATCCTGGAAAGTATTTGAGAGCTCTCACAAGGGGCTCCCACCGGGAGGAAACAGATCCTGGTTTCTAAATCCCACAGGATCTTAGTTACAATTCCCCATATGGAGTCTCAAACCTATGAATCACACCCAAGGTTGAAATTTTACTTTGGTATAGTTTCACAGGGGAAAAAACATAAAAAGAGCATGTTCATTTAGATAAGACTGTCTTTTCTACCTCAAAAGCTCTCCCCCACCACGTCTCCACATTTTAAAATCAGACACATCCTTTAGGGTCCAGAACAAATGCCATCTCTTTCAGAAAGTCTTCTCTGAACTTCGAGATGAATGTGATCTTTCCTCCTTTTCAAATCCCCTAGTCCTGTATTCATATGTCTCCTGGGCAGAACAGATGCTGCTCAGCCCCTGCTACAATGCCCATGCCCTCCCTTTCTCCGCCTGCTGCTGAGGCCTCAGCATACACAGGCCCAGCTTGGTCAAGTTACAGCGTGAACTGAATTGACCCCATCAAAGCTGCTTGCAGGCCCAGAGCCATCACAAAAATAATTCTCTGTGGATGGCTGGCTAGCTGGCTGAATAAAACTCTACCCAGACCACAGAGCTCCGTTTTCCAGAGCTCTCTCGTGCCCTGCACCCCTGCTCTCTCCTTCATGACCTAGTCCGTGCCAGGCTAGGACACGTGAGCCCGGCGTGGTTCTTATAACACTAATGGGTCACTCGCATAGCTCATTGTTCTTCTTCCCCTCATTTTAGGTCAGGTCCCTAGAAGCAGAGCCTGAGATGCGGATTCTTGGGCAAGTGATATATTGAGGGAGTGCCCTCAGGAGAAACTCATGGAGTGAGAAAAGCAGGAGAGGGCAGAGGAAGAAGCTCAACCAGGGTGACAGGGGAAATCTAGCCACAACCTGATCCCTGGGAGCCCTGGGGCATCAAGTGCCCAGATGCAAGGTGCTGGGCTCTTAGACTCCCCCATCGGTCAGCCATTGGCCAAGATGCCTCCTAGGGGGTGGGACTTGTAACCTCCCACACCTTCAGCTTCCATCAGCCAAGGGCATGTCTCCAGGCAAGAGTACAGGTGTGAGCTATTAGCAGCCAACACCCACAGCACCCAGGGGATGGGTGCACAATCATAACATAATTCATATGTCAAGGCCCTAATTCCAAATGTGGTGGTGTTTGGAGATGAAACCTTTGGGAAGTAAGTGGGTTTGGATGAGGTTATCGGGGTAGAGCCCCCATGATGGCATTGGTGCCCTTATAAGGCAGTGAAGAGACCAGAGCTTTCTCTCAGCCATGTGAGCCTACAGCAAGAAAACAGCTGTCTACAAGCCTGGAAGTGGGCCCTCACCATCACGCAACCATGCTGGCACCTGGATCTTGGACTTCCAACCTCCAGAACAGAACTATGGCCTCTTGTTATAGCAGCCCTAACTGACTAAGACATCCTCCCTTACTTTTTCTCTACTCACACACATTTTCTTTTGACAGGTCTGTCACTAGCCTACTTTCACTTTTTTTTTAAACCTATATGGTTGGACATGAACGCAATCAACTAATTCCAATCTTGATCAACAATACTGAAACCCCAGAATACTTGCTTCCACAGATCAGAGAGGGGTCATTTTGAATTTTCATCACAGAATCTTAGAGATCACCTACTGTTGTTTCTTAATTTAATAGATGAGGAAACTGAAGCATAGATGGACAAGATTTACTTTGTCCAGCAAATTTTGTAGCAGAACCAAGCCTGAGGCAGCCTACCTTTCAGGTAAGAGCTGTTCTGCCATTCCCATATTCCTCCTTATGTCATTGCATTATGACTATTTCGCTAAGATTTTCTAATTAATCACTATTGGAAATTATCATTAAATTCAGTGCTTGGAAAAAAGTTGCATGCCAGGAATAGTATTCCCTCCTGTGGTTTGTGTCTTAGATGAGGACATGGAGTTAAGCCAGATATAGAACCTACTTAAAACCTTACAGCGTTTTAAAGCAAACTTGAACCTTCTGGACTTCATTTATTTATTCTTGGCAACTTGCAGCTTCCTGATTCTTGGAAAGTTGCTGGCTCATTTAGAAGAAAAACTCTTGAGACTTCTTGTGCATTGAGTAGCTCTTACAAAACAATCTTTTGAAGTGTAAAGTGTAAATGAATAAGAAACAGAAGACTGAAGTTCTCCTAAAATACATATGGATGTAATCATTAAAGGAGCAGGAACACTAGGCAAAATGCGTAATTGTTTCTTGCGCCCTAAATCCTGCGGAAATAGTCTTGAGCTCTGCAAATCCCAAACATGCTAGAATTTTCCTTTGTCTGAGACTCTCCTTAACTATGTGGGTGACTTAGGTTAGTGGCAAAGGGCACCAGAGGGAGCATGGCCAGGCTAAACCCAATCCGCTCTGTCTCCCAAGCATTTCTCTTGCAATATGGTCTATGAATAAGGGTTCTTTCTGCTTCCTAATCCAAACTGGTCAGAATAACCCATCGTGGAATCAGAGTCTTTAGGCTAAAAGAGTGTAGTCATCCAGTTACATGACCATTGAGGGCCAATTAGGATGATTGCTTTTCTGTATTAAAAGGCCTCATACTCTGAAGTTGAATGTCATGAAGAAGGGGTCTCCTCTAGATGTTTTCTTTTGACACAGATAAAACATTTTTGCTTCCTATTTGGCCCCTAGTCATCTAGAAGGCTGGCTGGTCTCTACTCTGGTCCACACTCCAGCTCTCTCCCAGCCCAAGTTCAGCTCAAGGCTTGTTGAGATGTCTTAACCAGTTCCCCTGTGTTGTATATTAGAAAAGGTGGCCCTCTTCCTTAATAGCTGGTCTATCTGTTGAAGCAAAGAGCAAATATAAGCAATTGTCTAATGCCCAGAAACTCAGTTTTAGTTATTCTAGCCAATTGGTTCCCAATTTACCACACACATCATTCTTCTTCAGCGTAAAGAATTAAATTAAATTAAATTAAACTAAATTAAATTCTCCCTCCACCACACAGTTAAAATGGACCATCACCCCTCCCACACAACTACAACTACGATTTTCAAGACAATTTTTAATTCTATTCACAAGCTTTTGTACATTCCAGGTCTCCCTACAATTTTGAAAGATGGAGCACCGATTTTGGAGTCAACTGACCTAGGTTTAAATCCTGGCTCCATTCTTTATTAGCTTTGTGGCCTTCAGAAAGTTATTTGACATTTCTGAACCTGAGTTTCCTCGTCTGTATACCAGAGTAACACTGGTTAGTTTGTCAGGTAGTTGTGAACATCAAATGAGTTAATGTTCAAAAATGCCCACCCCATAGCAGATGCTCAAAAATAATTACTATTATGACTGTTTTAGTGACATCTGTCCTTCATTGCAGATTGTGCAGGAATACCCAGATCTCCTGAAAGGCCCTTTTGCTGACAGCTGGTGCCAACCTCTGAACCATTCCTCTGAGTTGGTACCACAGGACCTTTGCTGTGCTCTCTCTCTCCTCCTGCCCCCTCACCCCAGCCAAGGGAGGAGAGTGTAGACTTATGAGGGGCTAAAATGACTTTCTCGAGGTTTCCCAAGATGGAGTAGGCCCTCCTGTGTAAAGAGAACCCAGACTTATCACTCCTTATTTGTTAGTTCTCCAGGTTTTGAGTGGAGATGGGGGAATATTTTGAGGCATCAGCTCTTTTTCTTCTCTCAATTTGTCTCTACCTCTGACTTTAAAAAAATATCTGCCATTGGCTGCTGCATGATATAGATTCCACCAGAGGTGCTAGACAAATTTCCAAATATTTCTAGCTGTATATCAGGCACCTGGAAATGTGTGCCTAGAGTTTGGGAAAGGGGTAAAAGATGGTGACATGGATATAGACATTGTCTTAGTCAGTTTGGGCTACTATAACAAAAATGCCATAGACTGGGTGGCTTAAACCACAAAAATTTATTTCTCACAGTTCTGGAGGCTGGGAAGTCCAAGCTCAAGGAACTGGCAGATCCAGTGTCTGGTGAAGACCTGCTTCCTGGCTTGTAGACAGCCTCCTTCTTGTATCCTCACATGGCGGGGAGAGAGAGGACTAGCTCTCTTTCTCTTCTTTTAAGGACACTAATCCCATCATGGGCTCCAACCTCATGACCTAATGTCCTCCCAAAAGCTCCACCTCCAAATACCATCACATTAGGGCTTCAACATATGAATTTAGGGGAGACACAAACATTCATTCCTAGCAGACATCCTCTACCCCAGCTGTTAATTGAAGCTCTGGGGCTGGGTATGGTCCCTGAAGTGCTAATAGAGCTCACATGCTAATAAAGCCAATAGATAATATGTAATATGATCTATCATGTAATAGCCAAGAAAACTTTGAAAAAGAAAAATGAGAGAGGAGCTCACCTTAGAGGGTGTTAAAACATATTGTAAAGGTAGTTTGAAAAAAAAAAAATCTAGTACAGTGCCTAATAGAACAAAATAAGCAGTCCAGACCATAGTACACACAAAACAACTTCATGTGTAATCAGTAAGTGGCGCCATGTAATTGGTTAATGCCAAAAAATTGAGTTAGGTCTTCAAGCAGAAGCAGTTAGTGCTTACCAAATATTCTATGGCATCCCTCGACTAGAAGCAAAAGACTTTGAGATGGTGGATTGCAGGCAGAAGCAGCCTAGGTCCCCGAGTCACAGCTTGGAGGCATACTACCCATCACTGGGCTTGACATCAGTGGGAATTAACGCTTTGTTGTGTTAAGGCTTTGAGATTTCTGGGTTTGACAGTTGTAGCAGCTACCGTTAATTATCTCAAATACAACGCCTTCACATCTTACACCACACAACAAAATGAAAATAAATTCTACTTAGAATAAGAAATAAAATGTTAAAAACTGGAAGAAAATAGAGATTAATGTTTATTCAATCTCTGGATGGGGTTTTTCTAGGCCTAAAAGCAGTAGAAGAAATTACAAAAGGAAAGATCCATAGTTTGCATGAAAATTTTAAAATTCAAAACAGATTTGAATTTAAAAACAGAATGGAATAACAAACGAGAAGGGTATATTTGCAGCAACTATGATAAAGGGTTAATATTCTTAATATTTAAAGAGCTCATAAAAATGGAGGCCAGGGAAGAGAGAAAAGATTATCTGAAGCAAAGCTTTAATCATAGCTGGCTTGTCCTGATACCTAAAATGTTTCCAAGTCATCCCCCACCCTCATTTCTGCCAATTGGTTTGCGTTCTGTACATGCAAACTGTATTTAACACTGGCGCAAACCCAACCTAATTAGTAAAGTCAATCTGCCGCAAAGAAAAGATCATTATAATGCTTCATACAGCCAAATGTCCATGATGTTTCTAGTATGTGCTATTGGAAGTTCTCCACATGACTGCTCCCCTCTGTTGGTGCAAGAAATTTAGAGCTGGTCATACCTCCCTTTCTGGAACTTCAAGGATAATGGCAGGATTGTCCCCAGGAACAGAGCCAGAGCAGACAACGAAGAAATTGGAGGCAATTTAAAAAACTAACGCTGCTTGTGTTCATTTGGTCATGCAGTCATTGAATTATATTTGTGAGCCCATTACCTGGTGCTAGTCACTTTCTATGCATTCCCTTATTTAATCCTCACGATAACCCTATAGCTAGGTATCCTTTTCCTCTTTTTCAAATAAGGAACCTGAGGTTCAAGGTGGTGAAATGAATTTTTTTTTCTGCCACAAGGAACTGGCAGAGCCAAGATCTGAACTCCAAGCACATGTACCTAATCGCTACCCATATTGCCTCCTGCTGATCTAAAGGAACGTTCTGCATAGATGACATTTCTTGGCAATAGCAGGGCTTGAGGCAGCATAGGAGGGAATGGAGAACGGAGGAAGAGTGAGGGAAGGTATGACTTCTGCTGCCGGGTACCTTCTGGCCTAAAACAACTAAGAAAAACCCAGACAAAATATATGAAACAGCAGTTTTCAAGATATTGGATATCAGAAAGAAAAGGTCAGTGATCCTTGCGAGATGGGAAAAAAATGAGATAAGTCCTATGATTGCCCCACCTCACTGCCTAGTGAGATTCCAGGCCACAGTGCAGGCAGGGGAAACCCAGGCTGAGCCCAGCAGTCTCCTGAGTTGAGGAGATGGAGGTGGGTTGCCAAGGCGGCTAGAATTCATAGGCCAATGACTTGGAAATAGAGGGCTGTACATAGAGAGGACTGGAGATCTGCAGAGATTCCCCTTTGAGTCTTTAGCTAAGTTCTGATCAGTACTAACGTGTGAAGAAACAACCCAAGACCAAAGAAAGAGAAAAGACTAGAGGGAGAAATTCCTGGAGCTCACACAAGGCTAGAAATGGTTCTTGTTTTCAAGAGCCCGATTGGAAAACCTCAGAATTCATGGGGCATTGGGTAAAGTACCAGGAAGGGTTTTGTCTAATTTTTGAGGCAGAATTAGCCCTAGAATAGATTCTGCTCTGGTTCAGTCGAACAAAAGACCTGGAAAAAATTAAACTGTTTCCAAGTAATTTAGCTGCATCTCAGAATAAAGCTAAAGAATTTTATTGGAAGAAAAAAATATATCCAGCACCCAATGAGGTGAAACTCACAGTGTCTGACATCTAGTAAAAAATTAGGAATGGGAAGTAGTAGGAGAATAAGACGTGTAATGAGGAGAAAACCAACCAATTGAAACTGACCCAGAGATGACACAGATGATAGAATTAATAGACAAAGATGTTAAAACAGTTATTATAACTGCATTCTATATGTTCAAGAAGCTAAAGGAAAGACTGAGCATGTTTAGCAGAGACATGGAAGATGTAAGAAAAAGACACAAATCGTATGCCTAGAGATAAAAAACTACAATGTCTGAGATGAAAAATAAACTGGATAAGATTAGATACCACAGAGAAAAGAATAGTGAACTTGATGACACGGCAATAGAAACTATCCAAAATAAAATACTCAGAGAAAAAAGACTGAAAAAAATAAACAGAGCGTCAGTGAGGTGCGAGACAAACTTCAAGAAGCTGAATACACAGATAATTGAAATTCCCAAAGGAGGAGAGGACAAAACAAAACAAAAATGCTGAAGAAACAATGGCTGGAAAATTTCCAAAGTTGATGAAAACTATATACTCACATAGCCACAAAGCTCAATGAACTCCAAGAGCAAGAAACATGAAGAAAAAGACACCAGGATACATCGCAATTGATTGCTGAAAACAGTATAGCTAATAACTCTATGAAGGACATAAAATGAAATAATAAAAAATATACCATTAATTCAAAAGAAGGCAGGAAAGGGCCGGCCCGGTGGCACAAGCGGTTAAGTCCATGCTCCGCGGCGGTGGCCCAGGGTTCGCAGGTTTGGATCCCAGGAGCGGACCGACGCACCGCTTGTCAAGCCATGCTGTGGCAGCGTCCCATATAAAGTAGAGGAAGGTGGGCACGGATGTTAGCACAGGGCCAATCCTCCTCAGCAAAAAAGAGGAGGATTGGTATCGGATGTTAGCTCAGGGCTGATCTTCGCCACCAAAAAAAAAAAAAAAGAAGAAGAAGAAGGCAGAAAAAGAATACAGAAAACAAATAGCAAAATTTTAGATTTAAACCCAACCATATAAAAAAATTACATTAATGTATACGGTCTAAACTCCCCCAGAAAAAGGCAGAGATGGTCAGATTGGATAAATAAAGCAAACTCCAATTATAGGCTGCCAACAAGAAACCCAATTTAAATATAAAGACACAAACTAAGAGGAAAGGGATAGTAAAAGATATACCATGCTGCATTCAATTCCTAAGGCTGCCATAACAAATTACCACAAATTTGGAGACTGAAAACAACATAAATATCTTCTCTCATAATTCTGGAGGCTAGAAGTCTGAAATCAAGATGTTGGCAAGGCCATGATCCCTCTGACAGCTCTAATGAAGAATTCTTCTTTGCCTCTTTTTTTTTTTTAAGGTTCTTTTTTCTTTCTTTCTTTCTTTCTTTTTTTTTTTTTGTGAGGAAGATCAGCCCTGAGCTAACATCTATTGCCAATTCTCCTCCTTTTTTTCCCCTTTTTCTGCCCAAAGCCCCAGTAGATAGTTGTATGTCATAGTTGCACATCCTTCTAGTTGCTGTATGTGGGACGCTGCCTCAACATGGTCGGAGAAGCAGTGCGTCGGTGCTCGCCCGGGATCCAAACCCGGGCCACCAGTAGCGGAGCGCACGCACTTAACCGCTAGGCCATGGGGCTGGCCCCTTCCTTGCCTCTTCCAGGTTCTGGTGGCTCCTGGTGTTCCTTGGCTTGTGGCAGCATCACTCCAATATCTGCCTCCAGCTTCACGTGGCCTCCCCGTGTCTGTGTGTGTCCTTTTCTGTCTCTCATAAGGATGCTCTCATTGGATTTAGGGCCCATCCTAATCCAGTATGATCACATCTTGATCTTTACCTTAATTACATCTGCAAAGACCCTATTTTCAAATAAGGTCACATTCTAAGGTTTGAAGTGGATATGAATTTTGGGGAGACACTGTTCAACTCACTACACAGTCTAACACTAATCAAAAGAAACCTGGGGTAGCTATATTAATACCAGACAAAGCAGATTTCAGAGCAATGAATATATCCAAGGATAATAATATCATTTCATATTGATAAAGGGGTCAATTAATCAAGAGACATAATAATTCTGAACATTTATGCACCTAATAACAGACCTTCAAAATAGATGAAGCAAAAACTGATAGAACTACAATGATAAATAGACAAATTCAAAATTATAGTTGGAGATTTCAACACCTCTGTCTCAATAATTCATAGAATGAATAGAAAAATAATCTGTAGAACATGGAAGGCGTGGAAAGCACTGTCAAAAAACTTGACTTAATTGATATTTATAGAACATTCCACACAACAACAGCAGCATGTACATTCTTCTCAAGTGCACGCAGAATATTTACCAAGATAGACCATATTCTGGGCCATAAAACAAGTTTCAGTCACTTTAAAAGGAGCCCGTTCGTATAAAGTATGTTCTTTGATCATAATGGAATTAAATTAGAAATCAATAACAGAAATATCTTTGGAAAAATTTCCAAATATTTGGAAACCAAGTAACCCACTTCTAAATAGCCCACAGGCCAAAGAAGAAACAAAGGGAATTAGAAAGTATTTTGAACTGTATCAAAATTTGTAGGATGCAATTAAAGGAATATTTAGAGGAAAATTTATAACACTAAATGCCTGTATTAGAAAAGAAGGCTCTCAAGTCAATGACCCGAGCTTCCACCTTAAGAAACAAGAAAAAGAGCAAGATGAACCCAAAGAAAGCAGATGTCAATAAAATCGATAACAGAAAAAGCAAAAAGAAAAATCAGAAACCAAAAGCTCAACATTTATTGAGAGGATCAATAAAATTGATAAGCCCCCTAATCAGACTGATCAGGAAAAATGAAATATACAAATTACCATTATCAAGAATGAGAGAGAGACATCACTACAGATTCTACAGATACTAAAAGAATAAGGGACCATTAATCTGGGTAGCCCAATAACTATTAAAGAAATTTAATTTGTAGTTAAAAACATTCCTACACACACAAAATGAATTCCAGGCCTAGACAGCTTTACTGGTGAATTCCATAAAACTTAAAAAAAGAAATAATACCAATTCTACACACACTCTTTCAGAATATTGAAGAGGAGGGAATACTATCCAGCTCATTCTATGAGGAAGCATTATTACACTGATACCAAAATCAGACAACGACATTAAAAGAAAGGAGAACGACCAACCACTAACAAACATTGATGAAAAACAAAATTATATAGGAAACTGGAATTAGCAATATTTAAAAAGTATAATACATCACAATGCAGTGGGGTTTATTCCAACAATGTAATACTACTTGAACATTAAAAAATCTTTGAATGAAAATATGGTCACTTCTGTAGATGCAGAAAAAATATTTGGCAAAACCCAACATCCATTCCTGATAAAAGCCTAGGAATAGAAAGCTAGGAATAGAGGAGAAGTTCCTCAACCCAATAAAGGATATCAACAGAAACCTACAGGCACATCATACTTAATGGTGAAGGACTGAGTGCTTTCCTCCAAAAATCAGAAAAAGCTAAGATGTCAGCTCTCATCACTCATATTCAACATTGTCCTGGAGAGTCTAGCCAGTGAAATAAGGCAATAAAAAGAAATGAAAGGCACACAGATTGAAAAGGAAAAGATGAAACTCTATTTGCAGACAACATGGTCATTTATATAGAAAATCCTATGCAATCGACAAGTTACTAGAACAAATAAATGAATTTAGCAATGTTGCAGGACAAAAATCAGTAAACAAAAATCAATCTATTTCCTTTTTTTGAGGGATAATTGACATATAACATTATATTAGTTTCAGGCGTACAACATAATAATTTGATATTTGTATACATTGCAAAATAATCACCATAATAAGTCTAGTTAACAATTATCACCATACATAGTTACAAAAAAATTTTTGTCTTGTGATGGGAACTTTTAAGATCTACTCTCTTAGCAACTTTCAAATATGCAATACAGTATTATTATTATTTTTGTGTGTGTGTGAGGAAGATCAGCCCTGAGCTAACATCCATGCTAATCCTCCTCATTTTGCTAAGGAAGACAGGCTCTGAGCTAACATCTATTGCCAATCCTCCTCCTTTTCCCCCCACCCCCCCAAAGCCCCAGTAGATAGTTGTATGTCATAGTTGCACATCCTTCTAGTTGCTGTATGTGGGACGCGGCCTCAGCACGGCCGGACAAGCGGTGTGTCGGTGCGTGCCCAGGATCCTAACCCGGGCCGCCAGTAGCGGAGCGCACGCACTTAAGCACTAAGCCATGGGGCCGGCTCGCAATACGGTATTATTAACTATAGTCACTATGCTGTACATTACCTTACCATGACATTTGTTTTATAACTGGAAGTGTGTACCTTTTGACCTCTTTCACCCATTTCGCCCACCCTCACCTCCACCTCTGGAAATCACCAATCTGTTCTCTGTATTTTTTTTTTTAGATCCACATGTAAGTGAGATCATATGGTAAGTCTTTCTTGCCTGGTTTATTTCACTTATTATAATGCCCTCAAGGTTCATCCATGTTGTTATAAATGGCAAAGTTTCATTCTTTTTATGGCTAAATAATATTTCATTGTATATTTATACCACATTTTCATCCATTAATGGACACTTAGGTTGTTTGGCTATTGTAATTAATGCTGCAATGAACATGGGGGTGCATATATCTTTTCAAGTTAGTGTTTTCATTTTTTTTTGAATACCCAGAAATGTAATTGCTGGATCATAAGGTAGTTCTATTTTTAATTTTTTGAGGAACCTCCATACTGTTTTCCATAGTGGCTGCACCAATTTACATTCCCAACAACAGTGCACAAGTGTTCCCTTTTCTTGACATCCTTGCCAATACTTGTTGTTTCTTGTCTTTTTGATAATAACCATTCTAACAGATGTGAGGTGATATGTTGTAGTTTTGATTTACATTTCTCTGACGATTAGTGACGTTGAGTATCTTTTCACATATCTGTTGGCCATCTGTATGTCTTCTTTGGGAAAATGTCTATTCAGATCTTCTGTCCATTTTTTAACCAGATTGTTTTTTTGCTGTTGAGTTGAATGAGTTCTTTATATATTTTGGATATTAACCCCTTATCAGGTATATGATTGGCAAATATTTTCTCTCATTTGGTAAGTTGCTTTTTCACTCTATTGACAGTTTCCTTTGCTGTGCAGAACCTTCTTAGTTTGGTGTAGTTCCACTTGTTTATTATTGCTTTTGTTGCTTTTTCTTTTGGTGTCAAATCCAAAAAATCACTGCCAAGACCGATGTCAAGGAACTTACAGCTTACATTTTCTTCTAGGAGTTTTATGATTTCAGGTCTTGTGTTCAAGTCTTTAATCCATCTTGAGTTAAATTTGCGTACAGTGTAAGATAGTGGTCCAGTTTCATTCTTTTGCATATGGCTGTCCAGTTTTCCCAACATCATTTATTGAAGAGACTGTCCTTTCCCCATTGTATATTCTTGGCTGCTTTGTCATAAATTAGTTGACCACATATACATGCGTTTATTTCTGTTTTTATGCCAATACCACACTGTTTTGATTACTATAGCTTTGTAATATAGTTTGAAATCAGGGCACATGACACCTCCAGTTTTGTTCTTTCTCAAAATTTCTTTGGCTATTTGGGTTCTTTTGTGGTTTCATACAAATTTTAATATTGTTGGTTCTATTTCTGTGAAAAGTACCATTGGAATTTTCATAGGGATTGCATTGAATCTTAGATTGCTTTGGGTAGTATGGACATTTTGACAATATTAATACTTTCAATCCATGAGCATGGACTATCTTTCTATTTATTTGTTTTCTTCCATTTCTTTCATCAATGTCTTGTAGTTTTCAGTGTACAGGTCTTGGTTAAATTTATTTCTAGGTATTTTATTCTTTTCAATGCAATTTTAAATGGAATTGTTTTCTTAATTTCTCTTTCTGATAGTTCATTATTAGTCTACAGAAATGCAACAGATTTTTGTATATTGATTTTGTATCCTGCAACTTTACTGCATTCGTTTATTAGTTCTAACAGTTTTTTGGTGAAGTCTTTAGGGTTTTCTATATATATCATGCCATCTGCAAATAGTGACAGTTTTACTTCTTCCTTTCCAATTTGTATGCTTTCAATTGATTTCTTTATAATAGCAATCAAGAATCAGAAATTGAAATGTAAAGACCTATGCCATTCCCAATAGCATCAAAAAATATAAATTACTTAGGAATAAATCTGATAAAAGATGTACAAGCTCTACACATTGAAAATTACAAAACTCTGATGAAAGAAATTAAAATAACCTAAATAAATGAATAACTGTGCTCATAGCTTAGATAACTTAAAATTGTTAAGATATCAATTCTCCCCAAATGGATCTACAAATTCAACACAATCTCAATAAGAATCCCAGAAGAACTTTTGTAGAAATTGGTGTGCTTGTTTTAAAATTCATGTAAATCAAAGGACCTAGAATAGCTAAAACAACTCTGAAAAAGAAGAACAAAGTTGGAGAACTTATACTACCAGATTTCAAGAGTTCTAAAGCGACAGTAATCAAGAAGGTGTGATATCAGTGTAAAGATAGACAAATAGATCAATAGAGCAAAATAGAGTCCAGAAGTAGACCCTTAGCACATATGGTCAATTGATTTTCAAGAAAGGTGCAAAGGCCATTCAATATAGAAATGATAGCCTTTTTAACAAATGATGCTCAAACAATTGAATATCCATATTCTAAAAGAAAAGCCACTTCAATCCTTTCCTCACACTATCTAATAGAATGAACTCAAAATGGACCATAAAACTAAAGGTAAACTTAAAACTATAAAACTTCTAGAGTAAAACCCAGGAGAAAATCTTTGTGAACCTGGTTTAGGCAAAGACTTCTTTGATACAACCCAAAAAGCACAATCCATTAAAAGATAAAATTGATGAATTGGACATCATTAAAACTAAGAACCTCTGTTCTTTGATAGACATTGTTAAGAGAAAGAAAAAATAAGCCACAGACTAGGACACAAAATTTTCAAAGAAACATATCAGATAAGGATTTATATCTACTATATATAAAGAATTCTCAAAACTTAATAATAGGAAAACATACAACCCAATTTTTTAAATAGGCAAAATATTTGAAGAGACGCTTCACCAAAGAAGATATACAGTTGGCACAAGAAAACATGCTCAACATCATTAATCATTAATTATCTGGGAATTTCAAATTAAAACCACTTCACCCCATTGGAATGTCTAAAATTAAACAGACTGATCATGCCAAGCATTAGTGATGAAGTAAAGCAATTGGAAGTCTCATACACTGCTACTAGGAATGTAAATCATGCAACCACTTTGGAAAACAGTCTGGCAGTTTCTTAAAATGATAAACTTATACCTACCATATGACCTATCCATTCCCCTTCTATATGTTTAGCCAAAATAAATGAAAGCACATGTTCATACAAAGACTTGTACATGAATGTTGCTCATAGAAATTTTATTTGAAGTAGCCAAAAACTGGAAACAACCCAAGTATCCATCAACAGGTGAATGGGTAGACAAATTATGACGTATGCATGCAGTAGAATAGTTCTCAGCAATAAAAAGGAATGAACTAGCGAAACATGCAACAACATGGATGAATCTCAAAATAATTATGCTAAGTGAAATAAGCCAGACAAAGAAAGAATACAGACTATGTGATTCTATTTACATAAAATTCTACAACATACAAAATAATCTATGGTGACAGAAAACAAATCAGTGGCTGTCTGAGGACTGGGGCAGGGGATGCAGGGTGGGGAGGAGTGGGAAGGAGGGATTGCCAAGGGGAACTTTTGGGCAGGATGTATATTTTCATCATCTTGATTGTAGCAATGGTTTCCTGAGTGTGCGCATATGTCAAAATATATCAAATTGTGCACTTTAATATGAAGTCAATTATACTTCAATAAAACTAGTAGAGAGGCAGACAGATAGACAGGGAAAACTAGGAAAGGAGGACCTGAGATGTTTGGAGAATGTCACTGGAGAGTACTTTGGGATTCATGATTCTTGAAAATGAAGGATCCAACTAATAATAAGAGAAATAATAATAACTATTGCATATGCTAATACATATCGTCTGCTTACTATTTTATATTTATACACATGGGGAAACTGAACCTCAGAAAAGGTAAGCAACTTGTTGAAGATCACAGAGCTAGTGAGTGGTAGAATACTATTTGAATCCAGAACCCACACACTTAACCAGGTCACTGGGGAGCTTCCAGAACAGACCTCAGGGAGCCCTGGATTTCCTTCAGCATTGGGGAGGTGCTAGCCCAAGTCCAATCACAGCGGTTCCCAGCCCTCCTGACTCTGCTGGGCCATGCAGACTGGAGCTGCCCAGCCCCACAAGCCCTTCCCCTCCTGTTTCTGCTCCTGATGCTCTGAGGCCAGGCACGCAAAGCCATCCCTGACAAATTTTGATTCCAGCAAAATTGGTCTCATGAATTCCAAGCCAGGAGGCTGGGAGCCAATGCTCCAAGAGACATTTGAGAAGACGACACCGAAAGCTGTCGGGAAAAGTGACGCATGAGGGCATGCCTAGAATATCTGCAGGTTCAGCCACTTCTCCGCATTCTCCCAGGAGGCTGGGGATGCAGGCCAGTCGTGACAAGTGCTCCAGGATGTCTCATTAGGCCTGGGAGGGCCTAGGAAAAACCAGAAGAGAGAGAAGCAGACACAGTGAGGCCTCAGGGTCCTTTGCCAGAGGAATCAGACACCCCAGAGGGCTGAAGGTTTCATTAGGTCAGTGTGGCTGGCAAAGGCATGCCCTCCTCCAAAGCTGGCTCTCTGGGTTGTGAGAGGAGAATCCCATGTATCTTTACACTTCACAGCCACGAATCAGGACACAGCCATCCCCAGCCTGGAATCCCACGGGATTTTACTGCAATCAAAAAGTCTGAGACAGTCGCAGTCCAGGGAAGCTGAGGAGGGGGGTCCTGTCAGGTTTCTTGACAGTAGAATCATGGGTCAGAAGACTGTTATCACTGTATCACCTTCTCCTTCTGCCCGTAACTCAGGCCTGTATTTCATCAACAATTCCCCTTAGGGTAGCCACATTGGAAAAACAGAAAGGAATTCCTGCCAATCTCCCCCTACCCCACTATGTTAGTTTCCTATGGCTGCTGTAACAAGTTACCACAGACATAGTGACTGACACAACACAAATTTATCATCCTGTAGTCTGAGGTCAGAAGTCTGAAATGGCTCTCACTGGGCTAAAATCAAGGTTTTGGGAAGGCTGCTTTCCATTCTGGAGGCTCTAGGGGCATACACATTTTCCTGCCTTTTCCAGCTTCTAGAGGCCACCCACATTCCCTGGCTCGTGCCCTTTCCATCTTCAAAGCCAGCATTTGGCCTGTTGAAACATCTTTCTCACACGGCATCACTCTGCTTCTGACTCTTCAGCCTCCCTCTTTCTCTTACAGACTCTTGTGATTACATTGGGCTCACCTAGATAATCCGGCATAATCTCTCTATTTTAAGGTCAACTGATTAGCAACTTTAATTCCATCTACAAACTTAATCTCTTCCTCCGTATCACCTAACATATTCACAGGTTTCAATGCTTAGGACATAGGCATCTTTGGAAGAGCTATTATTCTGCCTACCCCCTCCCCCACCCCCCACAACACACACAAATCTATGTGCCTGGTTGATTACAAGGATTAAACAAATCTTGTGTTACCAAGAAGTAAAAAAAAAAGTGCATCATGGGAGCTTCTCCAAATTTACTTTGGGTAGGAAGGTTGGTGAACAGGAGAAATGTTGCTTTACTGCTTCACATAATTCTTGTCATCACCAATGACATCCCACTGCTCTCTCCCTGCTGAAAAGATCCTGGCAGCCACTCAGGTAAGTGCTTGGCTTTATAAAGGTGCTTGCAGGTCTCCAAATTCATGAAGGGAATGATGCCAAACCCCCAGAATCCCACCCAGTTAGTCAGAATAAGGAGTTATTGACAAAGGGATTTTGGAAAACTCCTTCCCAGCCAGAGAGATTGCCCTTTCATTATCCAGAAAAGGTTGCCTATTTTGGGCAGCCAATTGGTTGCCTGTTTACAAGCACACATCTATTATGGCCGTGACTTCCTTTGTGTTAAGCAACTGAAAGCTGGACCTGGAATCAAACACTCATTAGAGCCCCTCTCTGGATTCCAGTAACATGTGTTGCCAGTCATGGAGCCATGCTGGGTCTGGGCTGGGCACCTGAGGGTGTGGATTAGTAACCTGTGCCTGCCATAACAATTTATCACCAACTGAGTGGCTTAAAACAACAGAAATTTATTTTCTCACTGTTCTGGAGGCCAGAAGTCCAAAATCAAGGTGTCAGCAGGGCTAGTTCCTTCTGGAGGCTGTGAGAGAGAATTTGTTCCATGCCTCTCTTCTAGCTTCATATGGCTGTCAGTAATCCTTGGCATTTCTTGGCTCGTGGCTGCCTAACTCTAACCTCTGCTTCCTTGTTCACATGGTCTTCTTCTCCGTGTTTCTCCTCCTGGGTGTGTGTCTTCTTGTAAGCACACTTGTCATTGGATTTAGGGCCCACTCAGTTAATCCAGGATGATCTCATCTCTACATCCTTAACTCAGTTACATCTGCAAAGACCTTTTTTCCAAATAAAGTCATATTCGCAGGTACTGTGAGTTAGGACTTGGACATCTTTTGAAGGGCCACAATTCGATCCACTACACAGTAGACTCTGGACCCCAAATGGCATTGGGTGGAGTCCTGCTGCTTAGGACATCCCTAAGCATCCCTAATCCCATCCCTCTAAGTGCAGTGAACTATTCAAGGCCACCCCACAACATTACTACATTTCACCCCCTTTGCCAACGCATACAATCTTTTCTAGCCAGGAATGCCCTCTCATATGCCAGGAAAACTCCTGGTTGTCCTTCAAAATCCATCTCAAGAATCTCCTTCTTTACAAAGTCTTCCCTGGCCCAACTCCACAAGTGATACTGATCAAACCATCTTTGTGTTTCTCTTTCCCCAAAGAATCTTGTATGTTCCTCTATTATAGCACCTATTACAGTTATCACTTCACATGTCTGTTTCCCCTACTAGATTGTGAACAACCTAAGGATTCAAATCCTTAGGCTCTATCCTCAGGCTCGTATGCATCCATTCATTCAATAAACATTTGCCCAGAGCCTGCTATGCGTTTGGCACGTAAGAGCAGCTAAGGAGAAGCACACACAACTAAAACATCTTATAATGTGGGAACCCAACCTAACCCAGGTCTAGAGGACCAGAGACATTTCCCTGAGGATGTGGTGTCCTTTGAGCTGACGAATATAGTAGGAATTAACTAGAAAGAGGAGGGAAGCGTATTACAGGCAGAGGGAATAACATGGGCCAATGGTGAGAGTAAGTTAATAAGTTCAAGGGCCTGGGAGAAGTCACATGTGGATGGTGCAGGGCTGGGAGTTCCTGAGGCTGTGAAATGAGGCTAGGGGTACAGGTAAGGACCAGAGCACCCAGCACACAGGATGTGTTAAGGTGGTTGGTCATTATTCCTATTTATGTCTGTGCTTAGTCAGTGTTGAAGGAATGAATGAAAATTGACCATCATCCGCTGAGATGCCACCAAAATACTTTTCTTTTGCCATGTACACAAAAACAAAATATATATTCATCCTTTCAAACTGAATTTGTATCCAATAGCAACTTGATTCAGAGTTGAAATTCTAGTTTCAAACAAAAATAACTCAGGTAGTAAGTATTCATTGAAAATTGCCAGGACACCAAGATCTGTACCAAATACTGGATTGGAGTTGGTCCCAGCCAAAGGTTCTTCTAACTTCTGAAGGAAAGAGACTGAAACAAAATTAGCAAACAGCTTAAAAATACCCACCCCAAGAAAAGCAGGGCAGTCTGCAGCACTGACTGATCATCCAGGTCACAGACAGTGAGCCGCATCAGTTACCTGGGGAGTTGTTAAAAATACAGGTTGTTAAAGATAGAGAATTTTAGATCCCACCCTAGACCCAGATCAGAATTTCCGGGGGTGTGGCTCACGCCACCACCAGGTTGCTATTAAACAACTTCCAAGTACGCCAAACTTTGAGGATCACTAATACAATGATTTTTTACTATGGCAAAATATATCTAGTGATTTTTTTACAGTAAAATGCTAGTGGTGTTATTTATAGTGAAGCTACAGAAAGGATGAGAACTGGACAAAGGAGATGAGGACGCAGTGGATATTGGGAAGGTTGAAAGTAAAGAAGGGAATGCAGAAGGGAGGTGAAGCTTAGGCTCCTGACATAAGCAACCCTGAAAGGACTCATTAGTACTTTTTAATCACCAGGTCTCCCTTGGTGGTGGAGAAGATGTTTAGGTGACTGATATAATCTGAGGTTCTTATTCTCCTAGCCCTATACCCAGTAAGGTACCACCTTGACACTTCTCCTTCCTCCTGATCACAAAGTGTGTTCACACCGCTGAGAATGGCACAGCCCAAGGGCTGAGACCCCAAGAGCTGGGGGAGGAAGCCAACCCAGCAGCCAGAGCTGCCCCAGCCCTCCAAGTGGCTGTGGTAGAAGTAGTAGTCAGCCCTGTGGGACAAACACCAGTTCTCCTGGGGGCAGATGCTGCCTATGGTTAGAGATTTGGTCCTTAATAGTATCCACAGATTGCTCTGCATCCTATAGGTTTGCCATCTGGCCAGGGAGACTGATAGATCCTTCCAGAGAGCAGGAGGTCAATGGGACCTGGGTGCTGAGCAGGCACAAGGGGGAGACTGCACAGAAACAGCCCATGGAGCGGTCCCTGCAGGGCCCCTGGTTCTTGGCCAGTCCTTGATGGAAGATTTCATATTTCCAAACAGCTCTCAAAATTATATTTTTTAACATATGAAAACCTTTAATAAACAAATGTAAATGCTTTCTTAGAGCCTGGTTGTCTGGCCTGGGTTCCCTGGCAAGGGAGGAGTCTATAGTCTGCTTGAGCTACAGGCTGGGCAGAGGAGTCTGTGGAACATCAACATTTGTTTCCATGTTGCCAGTAAATGGAGAAGTCTTTGAGTAAAGGCTGAAGTCCAGAGCAGGGCGAGGAAAAAGAGATCAGGGATAGAAGTAGGGCCCCAATTCTTCCTCACTCTTTCCTACTTCCAAAATAAGTTCACATCATAGCGTAATTCCAACTCACAGACCAACCTAACTTTGGAGAATTCATGCGCACAATTTCAGATAAGGGCAATCTTAACCTGTAAGCCAAGAAGAGACCTGGGCCTTTCTCTAGAGCCCTGTGCTTCTCCTCTACCCTGAGGTGAAGGGACCAAAGTTTGTAAGGGGGGATGGGAAAGAAGGTACAGAGACAAAGCTCCTAGGTCACACCTGTGTTAGGCCAAATAGCGATCCCTAAAGATGTCTACACTCTGATCCCCAGAACCTGTGAATATGTTACATTACATGGCAAAAGTATCTTTGCATGTGTGATTAAGGTTAATCACAGATTTTGAGATGGGAAGATTATTCTGGATTATCCATGTGGCCCCAATCTAATCACAGGACACCTTAAAAGCTGAGAACGTTTCCAGGTTGAACTCAAAGAGATGCAATGGAAGAAGAGGCAGAAGAAATTTAAAGTGGACTTCAATGAGGACTCAACCCACCACTGCTGGTTAAAAATGGAGGAAGCGGGCTGCAAGCAAAGGAATGCTGGCAGCCTCTAGAAGCTGAGAATGGCCCTCCAATGACAGCCAACAAAGAAACAGGGACCTCAGTCCTACAACTGCAAGGAACTAAGTTCTGCCATCAATCTGAATGAGCAAAGAAATAGAATCTCCCCTAGAGCCTCCAGAAGGGAATGCACCCTGCAGACACATTGATTTTGACCCAGTAAGACAGGTATTGGACTTCTGCCTTACAGAATTGTGAGATAATAAGCAGATGTCTTTTTAAGCTGTTAAATTTGTGGCAATTTGTTATAGCAGCAATAGAAAACATCGCCCTCCATAGCCCTATCAGAGAGCAGGAAGTCATTGAGTGCTGGAACCAAGCGGGGGCCAGCCTGGGCCTTATGGGCTTGTAGCTGATGGGAGTGGTTGGGTGAAGATCTACACTCGTGAAGGGGTTGGCTCCCGAGACCCTAGAAGATGAAGGTTTGGGTAAGGTGAGGGTAGAATGAAAAGAAGATCACCATCTTTACTTTCTATTCCAAACAGAGTGAAAGGGGTTCAGGAAAACATTCCCTGATTCCACGGGTGGTCAGGCGGTCTTTCTCCTCCTCTGGCTGGCTTGAGTGCATCACTGAAGGCTGCAATGATCCCACGCCCATAGGGTTCTCTCTCAGCACTCTGGAAGCAGCCCTTGCTGGGACAGGGCCTGGAATCTGCCATCCACTGATGAAAGCAGGGAGGCTTGGGGAGGGGTGCACTCCAGAATACTTCCCCAGCCTCAGCATACTTCCCACCTACTCTGAAGGGGAAGGGGGTGTCTATATCCACCCCCAGAGATGCGAAAGTCTCCCAATCACCTGTTTCCAAGGGTGGAGTGGAGTGGGCAAGGGAAAGAATCCCTACACTGGAACTGTGACTAAGTCTAAATGCAGGCTGGGGCCCAGTTTACGTCTCTGGGGAAGCACACAGAGAGCTAAGTGCCGAGACAGTGCAGGAGGAACACGATGAGCCCACAGTGGGCAGCTGCAGAGCGCCCAAGGAAGCTCCTTCTCCCCAACCATGAGCTGGAGACCAGGGGTCGCTGCAGCCAGATCTGCTAACAGCACCCCTCTGTCTCCTTCAGTATGTTCCTAAGGGCCTGAGGGAGAAGGGCTTTCCAAGGACATACCAGGAGACTTGGCCAAGCTCTCAGGAACCCATGAGCCCCTGAGCCAGGGGGCAACCCCACTACCTGGAGTGCACACACTCCTAGAGCTGGCTCGGGCTCCTATGACTCCCCAAGAGTGGCCGGAACTGGGCAGCTACTTATCCAACAGGTGAAGGGGCTACCAGACACCTGAGACCAGGTAGAGACGTCTGCAAGAAGATAAGACTTCACCCTTTCTCAGCTCTCTGAAAGTTGCACATTCAAGAATATTCTTATTCTGTCCCCAACCTCCCTCCCAGCTGTTCTCTTGCCGCTTGATCACTTCCTCCAATGTGCTGTGCACACGTAGGCCTCTCTGACTTCCTCCAAAGTGCCGTGCACACTTAAGCCTCTCTGACTTTGCTTAGCCAGACCTTTGTCTAGAATGCTCTTCTCTGTCTTCTCAAAATAAATTAAGTCTTCACTTCAAAGCCCAGTCCAACTGTCATCCTCTCTGGGGAGCCTTCTCTGACTTTTCCTCATTTCCTACTCCAACCTGAGCATAGTTGTTGCTTTGCCGTTAAGAGTATTTATATTGCTTGGCACAGACGTCTCTAATGGACACTTGTTGCAGGGTAATGGTTTGAAATGTTAACCAATGAATTCTACCCCTTCTTCATACTTTCACTCAGCCTGAATTCCTTTCTCCATCTGAACTAAGTGAGTCATCATTCATTGCCTTAGGGAGAGGCTGACAAAGCAAAAGATGGAGTCAACTCTCAGCTTTTGAGTTTCAAAAGCCTAGTCGCAAAGGGTTTTGGAAACAGTTTTGTTGCTGGAGAGATCTGGGAGAATTCACAGACTCCAAAGCTTCCTGTCCTTCCTTCCACTGCCTTCGCTTTGGAGATTAGACCAGAGCTGGTCTAATGCAGCAGCTTAACAATACCCCAGTCTACTACAGTGGTGCCCCCTAGAGCTGTGCATCACACAACCTGCATGACTATGCACAGCGGCCTTAGCTCTTTCCCTATTTCCACTCACTCTCCTTAGCCTGGAGGCCGTTCTCCTCATTCTTGCCTCCTCTTAGTTCTAAGATGGCTGCTGCATCCCTAGGCTTTACATCCATGTTTCAGGTGGAATGTGGAGGGAAAGGCAAAAAGGCCCTAGGTGAGGATTTTTATTCAGGAAAGGATGCCCTCTGTATGGACTTCTGCCTTGATCTCATTGGCCAGAACTGTGTATGTCCTCTACCTACAAAGGAAGGCTGGGAAACAGTCTTTTCATTTTCCAAGCTCTACAATAGGAAGGCAAGGGAGGAGGTTTTGAGTAGCCAGTTCCCATTGTCTACCGCAAGGGGAGAGCATTTCAGGCAGGAGGCACAACATGCGCAAAGGCTGAAAGTGAGAGCATCCCTGCTGTGTTCCCGGGGCCTACACAGTGCTCGGACATAGCAAGCACCCCCCAGACACTTGCTGGATGAACGAATGGAGAGATGAAGTGAGAGCGTGGCATGGTAGAGAAGCTACGAGACATTCAGAGTGGCTGTATTGAGCTTGCAAGAGAGGAAACAGCAAGACAAGAGGCAAGAGGATTAAGTGGGAGCCAGAGTCTTCAGGGCCTTGTGTTTGGACCTTTATCCTAAGATCAATAAGGAGCCTTTGAAGAATTGTCTGCAGGGGTATAACTTGATTAGATTTGTGTCTCAGGAAGATCATGCTGGCTGCAGGCAGGAGCGCCTTTTGGAGGTAGACAAGACAAAAGGTAAGGAGCCCATTTGGAGACTGTTGCAATATCCAAGCTAGAGAAAATGGGGGCCTGGAAGAGTATTGTGGTAATGGGGATGGAAAGGAGTAGTCAAAACCTAGAGAGTTTCTGGGCACAGAACCGACTGCACTTGGCAATGGATTGAACATGAGAGAAAAGAGAAAAGTGAAGGATAACTCTGAAGTTTCTGGCTCAGGTTACTGGGTCGGTCCATGGCGCTACCACTCATTGAATCAGGAAGCATAGAAATAGCAGTTTTGGGTTGGGAGGGAGGTGATGATGAATGCAGTTTGGATATTAATACCACACCCTGTTACGCACACACCCCAAGATCTGCTCATCCTCACCTGTCCCCAAGCCTTTAGTCACCTATTCAATGGAGACCCCCAGCTGCAATCACTAGTGCCCACTCACCTCATCCCACATCACATTGGTCTTAGAGCAGTTCTCTTTAGCTATTTGAACTGCTTTTCTAGTGCAGCCATAGCAAGGGCCCTGCCTCCTTATATAGTAGATAGGTTGTGGACTTGGGTAACTATGTCACCAGCACCTTCTCCACATGTTCCACAGGTAGCTGTCACAAATGGTTAATTCTGTTCCACCCCGGGTCTTGCAGCTTGTCCAGCAGGCTCCCAATTGAAGCTCCAGCTTCAGTTATTTGTATACCAGGATGCACTGCAGCTTCTCTGCTTCATCCCACCCTGTCTGTGTCAATAGCTTCTTCAAGCTCCAGCCCTCTTTGGATTTGGCTGGACCCATTGGAGGCTATAGCTTCTCTGATCACTTTTAGGATCAATAGATCCTAAATTAAGATCCTTAATAGAAGCGCCTAACTAGAAGCTTACAGTCTGGCTTCTCCAGTGGATGCCTGGAATGGCCAGTTCACACAACCTAGAAATGCATGAGAGTTAATATTCATGAAGCAGACCTGACCCAGGAGGCACAGGAGAAAGGAAGAAGCCACCAGATAAAGCTTTCTCTCTATGCCTCCCACCCTAAAGGAGTGTTCCAAGGCATGATTCTTCTACAAGTCCTGTCTGGAGGACATTTCATGTGCCCAAGCAACTGGCTGCATTTTTCAATGAAGCTATGGCTAGTTTGGTGTAGGACTGCCATAACAAAGTACCATAAACTGGGTGGCTTAAAACAACAGAAATTTGGTTTCTCATAGTTCTAGAGGCCAGAAGTCTGAAATCAAGGGCTGTGCTACCTCTGACGGCACTAGGAGAGAATTCTTCCCTATCTCTTCCAGCATATGGCAGCCCCAAGTTTTCCTTGGCTTGCGGCAACATCGTTCCAACCTCCGCCTCTGTCTTCACATGGCCTTCTCCCCTCTGTGTCTGTGTCTATCTGTGTCCTTTCCTCTTCTTATAAGGACATATTGGATTTAAGGCCACCCTAATCCAGTAAAACTTCCTCTTAACCAATTACATCTGCCAAGACCCTATTTCCAAATAAGGTCACATTCACAGATAGTGGGGGTTAGGACTTCAGCATATCTTTTTGAGGGACACAATTCCACCCACAACACTTGGTAACACACCACCTTGAATTTGCTTCCTTCCTTCCTTGCCTCATTTACCTTTTTTATCTCACTCTTTGCTACCCTGGGATTGCACCTCCCAAAAAGCCTTATCATATGCATTTTGACTCAGGGTCCATTTCCTGGGATGTCCATGCAAAGAAAGCCTTTTAGAGTTTGGGACAAGCAGAGATATCTATCAGGTGGCTAAATCTGAAGCACAGAGGAAAGGTCTGGACTAGAAGAATAAATTGTAATGAATATCTATTTTGTTCATTCTGTGTTCCTCTCTCTTCTTATGGTAACAGTACCTCATTTTTCCTTTGGAAAGCTGTCCTTCCACAACTCCATGTGGTCCTGGGGAACTGGCAATTACAGACCACCACTACCACTGCAAACTCACTGAGTTATTCCATTGAGCAGGCATGTGACTCCAGTTGGATTAATCAGAGCACCTTCCTGGGAATTAAATAATGACATTGGGAGAGAGAAGTTTTTTCTTTTCTCCAGAGTGGTTATCTAGGGCGATAAAACCTTGAGCCATCTACAAACACACCTCTGCCCCCACTCCTTCTGCAAGAGGAAACCTGTATGCAATAGAAGAGAATGAGGCCAACACAGACAAAGAAACAGAGCCAGAGAAGAAAATGGGAGGGTGAGAGAGGCCTGACAACATCATTTGTCCAGATCCAGAAGTCCCCAAGGTTAATGCCATCTCTAAAACAGCCTGTTAATGCTAGCCAAAAATTTCTCTGTGTTTTTGCTTGAGCTAGTGTGAATTAAGCTTTTATCATTTGCAACCAAAAGTCTTCACTATATAAATGTCATCATGATTAGATGCTAACAGAACAGATTAGATGCTCAAGTCTGTAGCCTGACAAGAGCAGAGGGAGTAGGGCAGAGTCCCACAGAGCAGGAACATTTGAGCAACAGTCAGAGAAAGCACTAGAGGAGACTGAAGAGCAGTGGCCAGAGAGATAGGAACAAAACAAGGAGAGTGAGGTCAGGAAGCCAAAGGAAGTGAAACTCATAAGAAGGGAGTGGTTAACAGTGTCAAGTGCTGCTGAGAGATCAAACAAAAAAGAAATGGAAAATGTCCATTAGATTTAGCAGTAGAACATGCCTGGTGATCCTGATGAAAGCACTCTCAGTGGACAAGAGGAGGCAGGAGTTTGACGACCAAGTATTGAGGAGTAAGCAAGGAAGAAAGTGGACACAACGGAGTGCAGAAAACACTCAAGGAATTTGGTTGTGAAAGGGAGAAAAGAGACGAGAGGACGGCTGGAGAGACTTGGGTAGTGTCAATGAAGGTGTTTTTCTTTTTTTTTTAAGATAACAGAGACTTGAGCATATTTAAATGTTGATGGGAGCCCTGTAAGCCAGGAGAGAAAAGAGTGGTCCCTGGGAAGGTGAGAGGGGCTAGAATCTAGAGCATAGGCCTCCATGGTAACAGGTGGGTGGGAGGGAAATTTAGATGCAAGTTCAGACAGGTTTGACATTTGATGGCAGGAAGTCAGGGGAATTTTATATGTGAAGTAGCAGTAAGGTTATTGCTGATGGTGGCAGGGGGGCAGAGAGGTAATGGGCAGAGCAGTGGGGGAGTTGCAGGTTTGAGGAGAAGAAACGGAATGGCCTGTGTGGAGAACAGGAAGCAGAAGGCCCTAAAGAAACATAAAGAGATTACTAGACATGTGGAGGGACCAGTTAACTGGAGACCATGCATTTATAATGGCCCCAGGGCATGTGGCTGTGCAAGGCTCTGGAGCAGTGCTCAGCAATGTCAGTATAGGCACAAAGATGGCAAACAACTGAGCCCAAATGGGGTTGAGGTTTTACAGGACTGTAGGATAACAGAGTAGGGGCTCTTGGAAAACTGGGTAAGGAGGGAAGGGAAGTGAAGATAGGAGGAGACTGACAGAGAGGCTCTAAGTAGAAGGTCTAGGGGGCCGGCCTGGTGGCTCAAGCAGTTAAGTGCACGCGCTCTGCTGCAGCGGCCCAGGGTTCGCCAGTTCGGATCCCGGGCATGCGCCGATGCACCGCTTGGCAAGCCATGCTGTGGCGGCATCCCGTATAAAGTAGAGGAAGATGGGCATGGATGTTAGCCCAGGGCCAGTCTTCCTCAGCAAAAAAAAAGAGGAGGATTGGCAGATGTTTGCTCAGGGCCGATCTTCCTCACACACACACAAAAAAAGTAGAAGGTCTAGGACCTGGAAGTCGTTGGGAGGCTGGAGAACAGGTATAGAGGGTTTGTGTTTGGGCACAGACCACTCACACAGCCCCTGTCTGATATCAACCAGAGACCACTGCCTGCCCAACTGCCACCCATTTGTGATTTTGGTCTCATTAACTAGATTATGAGTTCCTTGATATGCTGGCCTACTTGGCAATTGATGCTAGACAGATGACGATAGATAGGTAGATAGATGATAGATGGATGCATGGATGGATAGGTGGGTGGATGGGTGGATGGATGGATGGAGAGAGAGAGAGACACAGATTTGCATTAGGGAAAATTTTCAGTTCCTTCACCCGTAAGGACTTGCCAGGTAGGAGTTCTTACTTTTATCACCATTACACACAAGCACAAACAGACACACGGATACACACTGTGCAGGGTACAGGCCTCTGGGGACACGTGGACTAAAGCCAGTGCAAGGATTCACCATTAATAATTCTAAAGCCATCTCAACTTTGCTTTTCAACCAAGACTCTAGCCTGGCCTGGCTCCTCTCTCTGATCGGTGCCTACGACTGCTGGTGTCAGGAAGAGCCTCTCAGACCGGAGCCTGCCGCCCATGCTCTGGGGACTGAAGCAGCAGGCTCCACAGAGGTGAAGGCAAGATCAACAGCTGAGTCTGCTGCCCTGGACCTGCGTACGGGAAGCATAACCCGAGGAATGCCAGCTGGCCTTGCCCACAGCCTGAGGACTAAGCTAAGCGGAGCAGCCCCAGCCGCCTCTGAGGGTCCATGTGGACAGGCCGTCTAGATGATTCATTTCTTCAACTTGCCTGTGCTGCTCATTTTCCCTGACAGAAGAGCTCCAATTTTCATCACATTTTGCCCAAAGAAAGCAGGGCTAAGGAGACTAACGTTTGAGAGCAAGAAGCAAATGCCTGCAGATGTTCCTCGACCATCCTTCCCGGGGAAACCAGCACTGGACTCTGAAGAACTTCATTAGACCAGAGCAGGACAGGCGGCTGAGTTGATGGTAGGATGGTAGGGAGAGAGGAGCGGGAAATGCGGGCTTTCTGGACCTCTTCTTGCCAACCGAGAAAGAACACTCGTGCTATTGCCAACGACTTTGTCTGGATTAGAGAGCTCTGAAAATCAGCCCCTCTCAGCACCAGAACACGAGCTTCTTCCATTGGCAGTTTCAGATGGGGATCCTACTTATAGAAAACTCCCAGAGAAGGCTCTTAGGGGTCCTGGGCTAGGAGAGGCTTCCCTCCAGAGCCTCGGGGAGGCTGGGACACAGCAAGCAAGGAGAAAGGGGATTTCCTGTTTGCCAGGGCCGCCTGGTTCTTGCTGCCCAGCCAGCCGCCAGCCTGGGAGGGAGCGTGTGCTGCCACTACCCACTGCTGCCCGGCGGAGGGCTCCAGGCTGAGAACAGTTCCCTTTTATTCCCCCCACACTGGCCAGGCCAGGCCTGCAGCTGACAGCGGGAGAGGGCCGAGCTGCTGCAGGAGACAGGCAGGCCTTGTGTGGGGCAGAGGCTGGCGTTGGTGGTGTGCTCGAGGGACAACGTCCCCTCCAACTGCCCATTCCTCATTACTGCTCCTCAGGCCAGAGCCAGCCAGGCCTCCACACTGAGCTCTTCTCACAAGGCTGCTGGGCAAGTGGTCACTCTGGCCTCAATGGTGACACAGAGCTGGGCAGGGGGTCTGTAGGGATGAGGGGCTCAGCGGCAAAGCCAAGGGGTGGCTTCCAAGTGGGCCTGGTGCTCTGGCTGGACACAATAGAACTATTGGACAGATGTCCACCTGAATGGGGGTGTAAGGGAGCAAACAAAGAGAAAGGGAGAGCTCCTCTCAGAGCTCAGGTATGTGTGCGTGTGTGTGTGTGTGTGTGTGTGTGTGTGTGTGTGTGTGTGAAAACGTTGTGTGTGGTAAAATAAGGACTGAGCTATGTGGAAGGGAGGCGCTGAGGAGGGCATGCTCAGTCATGGTGGGCTGTTGATTGTTGAGTGTTCCTCGGTCATACATTCGTTATATGTTATCTATTGCTGCATAACAATGACCCCCAAACTTAGTGGCTTAAATGAACAACATTCATCATCTCACTGTGTCTGTGGGTCAGGCATCAGGGCACAGCTTAACTGGGTCCTCCAGCTCTGAGTCTCTCACAAAGCTGCAATCAAGATGTCAGCCTGGTCTGCAGCCATCTCAAGGCCCAACTCGCATCGCTGTTGGCAGGAGTCGGTTCCTCACTGGTTGGTGGACTGAGGGCCTCAGTTTCTCACTCGCTGTCACCTGGAGGCCACTCTCAGTGCCTTGCCTCACGGGCCTCTCCATGGGGCAACACGACCCACAACATGGCAGCTGGCTTCATCAGAGCAAGGAAGTCAAGTAGAGAGAGAGAGAGAAGACAGCAGTTACAGTCTTATATAACCTAATCTCAGAAGTGACATCCATCACTCTGCCACATTCTGTGCATTAGAGGGGAGTCACTAGGTCTAGCCCACACAAGGAGAGGATTACACAAGGACATGGCTACCAGGAGGTGGGGATCACTGGGGGCTCTTTCGGAAGCTGCCTACCGCATCCATTAATTCATTTGATGAGGACCTGCTAAGTACCAGTCAACGTGCTAAGTGTGGAGGACAGAATAAAACAGTCACTATCACTTGAAGATTATAGTCTGGTACGTGAGGCACAAAAGAAACACACAAATGAATGTCAAATTCCACTACAGAAAACGCAAAAAAAAAAAAAATAGAGGAAGCTCACGGTGCTATGAGAGCATTTGACCAGGGGACTGGGCCAGGGGCTCCCTGAGGAAGGGACGATTGACAGGTGAGCTAACGTGTGAGGAAGCACCAGGCATTAGCTGGGTGAAAAGCAGAAGAGGGAATGGCAGGGAGTGCCCAGCAGGCCAAAGGAACAGCATCATCCATACACCACGGTGCGGAGTGTAAGCGAAGGGCGTGAGTGTGCATGTGTGTGTGTGCTCTATACCTGGGTGAACCTGTGTGTTTATACTGTGGGAGTGGATGTCTTAGGTAAACAGCATCACTGGTGCACTTGAAGACTCCAGGGAAGGGGCAGGAAGGTGGCAGAGAGGACAGGATCTGAGCAGTGCTCTCTGAACTTTCAGAATTATGTTCCTTCACTCTTCTCCCTGCTTTCCACCCTCCCATCACTCTTTCTGTAAGGTTTCTTTGGGGAGTCATATATATCCTCATAAAAAGCAAAAATCTGCTGATGCAGCCTAATGCATCATCCGGAAAAGCAAAGCTGTCTGCTGGGGCTGGCTCTGTCCCTGTTCCAGCCTGGGAGTCTCCATTCTGCAAACCAGCATCTCCTTTGTTAATGAGACGGCCTATTGATTAAGGCCAAAGTGACTTTTTATGGGTCCAGAGACAGAAAGGCAGGGGCCCCTGTTGGTGGGAGGTGGGAGGAAGGCCTGCAGCCAGTGGGAAGGACAGAGCAGGGGGGTGGAAGGGAGCTGGGCGAGCCTCTGGCCAGGACAAGGCCCCTCTGGGTGTCAAGGGAGCCAAGTGTGAAGGAGGCTGGGGGTGAAGCAGGATGTAGTGTGGCATGTGGCCCAGCCCCACACACCTGTGTGTGAGGTTGAAAAATCCCATGCATTTCCCAGTCACGTGCAGACAAGCCCAGAACTATGCAAATTGGTAAAACTGAGCAAAAGCCTGTGTGATCCCTGTTCTCCAGGCACTAGGGAGGAGGACTCCCCTCTTTCCAGCAGCACTTTGCTAGGCTATACAAGCAGACCCTGTGTCTGGAATCCTGCTCCAACCCCTCAGCCCAGGAGAGACTCCCATTCATTCATTCAATAAATATCCACTCCTGTGTGCCAGGCACTGTATTTGGCACTGGGGACACAGATGTGATTCCTGTCTTCATAGATGCTGCAGTTTAAATGGCAAATAATCACTGAACCATTATTCACATCACCGTGTAAAGACAATTGCGAAAGGGACATGAAGGAAAAACACAAGTGAGAGCTAGCATGGTTTGGAAGACACAGTGGTCCCCTGGCAGCCATGCAAGCTCCCCATCATCAGCCATCTGCTTGGCCCCTCTTCAGGGCCCAGGGACATTTTCCTATCCCCTTCACAGACCACTGGATGCGGAAGAGTCTCCAGATGAGGTGGAATGAGAGGCTAATTCAGGTTCTCCCTGCCTAAATGTTCCACCATTCACATTCATGGGGTTCTAGAAGAAATGAAGCAAAGCCTCCTCTACCTTTACATCCCCAAACCCATCCATGGCCTGAGCCATGACACGGGACTTAGGTCCCAGTCCCACCATATTCTCACTGGTCCTTGTCTCTTGCCACCCAGCTGAATTGTACTGGCTTCTGTGTCGTACTCTACTTTCTTCCCTGCTCAAACACCCAGTCCTCTGAGCTAGGGATCTTCAGAGCCCACAAATGCTTTTTTCTCCACCACAAAACCCAACTTTCACAAATGAAAATCTTGCTTTTATGACCATTATAATTTCCATTGCTTTAAAGCAGTAGATCTTAACCTTGGCTGCACTTTGTAGAGACCTGAAAAGTTCCCATTCCGGGAACTTCTGATTTAATTGGTCTGGGGCTTAGCCTGGGCAGCAAAATTCTTCAAGCTCCCAGATGATTCTAGTGTGCAGCTAGGGTCAAGAACCATCTCTTTAAAGAGTCCCATTTATGAATAGCAATGACTTCTTTTGTCTCGGCTAATCTTGCCCTCGCCACAAAGACATCTAAACCTCAGCATCATTCGTTGATTCAACACAGGTTAGTTGAACCCCTTCTATGTGCACTGTTCTAGGTGCTTGGGATACAGCAGTGACCAAACAGACAAAAATCCCTGCCCTTGGAGAGCTGACATTCTAACAAGCAAGAAACAATAGGAATAATATGTACTAAATTTCACACTACATTCGCAAGTGACAAGTGCAAAGGAGGAGAAAAAGAAAACAAGTTAAAGGGATCAGTGATGGAGAAAGGGCATCAATATGGACCTTATGAAGAAGGTGACATTTGAGAAAAGACTTGAAGGAGGTGAGAGAGTGAGCCAATGCAAATTCCCAGAATATGGACTATGGTCATAATATTTCACAATATTATTCTGCTACATGTATTTGGGAGGGAAAATCAACAGGACTTCGCAACTGGACTTCAGGAGCAGAGAGGAATGAGAAAAAAGGATCCATCATAGATGACTCTCAGATTTCTTGCACAAGTATCCTTTACTGGGCTGGGGACACTGAGATCCGGAGGTGGAATCCAGAGTTACGTTGTGGACATGCTGGTGTGAGATGTTGACAAGACATCCAAGTGAGCAACACATAGACAGGGAGCAACCAACCACAGCCCACAGACCACATTTGGCTTGCCGTCTGGTTTTTACATTTTTAAATGATTGGGAAAAATCAAAAAGTGAATGAAATTTCTTTCTTTCTTTCTTTCTTTTTTAGTGAGGAAGATTGGTCCTGAGCTAACATCTCTGCCAATCTTCCTCTATTTTGTATGTGGGATGCCACCCCAGCATGGTTTGATGAGCGGTGTGTAGGTCCACACCTGGGATCTGAACCTGTGAACCCCAGGCTGCTGAAGCAGATCGCACAAACTTAACCACTATGCCACCGGGACAGCCCCAGAATAATATTTCTTGACACGCGAAAATTATATAAAATTCTAATTTCGGTGTCTATGAACAAAGTTGTATTGGAACACAGCCACGCTCATTTGTTGTCATATTGTCTCTGGTTGAGTTTGCACTATAATGGCAGAGTTGAGCAGTTGGAACACATACCCTTTAGCCCACAAAATGTAAAACATTTACTATCTGGCCTGTTACACGAAAAATTTGTCAAGCCCTTATATAGACAATTGGATCCATGGATCTGGAGCTCAGGAGGATCATCTAGGCTGATGTGGGCATCCTTGGCATTGGAGGTATTTAAGCCATGGAAGTCAGTGAGATTGGAGAGTGAGTGTGGAGGAAAAAGGGAAGAGGCTGAGGCAAGGCCCTGAAAGACTTGATATTTGAAAGTTGGATGGAGGAAAAGGAGCCTGAAAAGGAGATGCAGAAGCAGGAACCAAGAAATTGGAGGAAAGTGCAGAGAATATGTTGTCAAGGAAAAAAGAAAAAGAAGGTAGTAAGAGAGACTGAGAGGTCAAAACGTCAATGCTGCTGCAAAGTCAAATAATATGAGCGTGGAAAGTGTCTGATGAATTTAGCAGCAAAGAGGTAATTAGTGGCCGTGGTGGGGCAATTTCAGGGGAGCAGTGAGAGGAGGACAGATTGGAATGGGATGAAGAGGATAGTGAGGAGGTGGAGGTGTGGTGTGAGGATAACTTTTTCAAGAAGCTAAGCTGAGAAGAGGAGTTCATCAGCCCATAGAGATAAAGTGGCGGCTGCAAGCAGAGGCAGGTCAAGCAAGTTTCACTTTTTGTCATCGTTGTTCATTTGTTTTAACATCAGATTGATTGGAGGGTATTTGGTTGGCAAAAGGAGAGATGAAGACACAGGAGAGAGAACAGCCAAGGACAGAACGAGGCAGCCTGGCTCTGTAGAAGCTCACTGGTGGAAGGTGAAGAGCCCCTAGGCCCCTCCTCTACTGCTGCGAGCCCTTAGAAGTGGGGGAAACAAGCCCCAATGATGAGAGCCCCCAGCTTGCCTTTCTCTCACAGCAGGTGCAGTAGAAAAGGGAGGCCCTCTAGAACCAGACAGTGTAGCTTAAAATCCTGGTCTGCCTCTTACTAACTGGATGACCTTAGCAAGTCTCAGTTTCCTCACCTGTAAAGTGGGGGTAAGCCTCCCTAGTGTGAAAGACTGTTAAGGATCAAATGCCACGACGTTCATACCCCAGGCACTGTCTCTGACACATCAGACACACTCAACAATGTCGGATTCCCTCCTCCCTGTCCCAAACCACTCCCAGCCCAGCTACTTCCCAGACTTCATCTTGGAAAAAACAGAAAAGAATCTTGGACACAAAGTTGACCTACATTCAGTGCCAAGTCTCTTGTCTTTCAGGAAGGGAGGAGAGGCACTTCCAGGGATGTACCCAGCCAGCTGGCCTGGACTCAGCCAGATGCATTGCTTTGGAAGCTCCCGCCTGGGGAAGGATCCCAAGATTCCTTCTTCCAATCAGATGTGGGCATGAGCCCTCTGGCCACCTGAACTCTGGAAGCTTTTGTCAAAACAGGAATTCCTAGCCTGTTTTGTCAGGGTTCTAGTTTTGTAGGGGGTATTGTAGTGTTATGGTGTTCTGGGGTTGTCTGGGATTGTCACCAGAGCACCAAGTTTTCACCTCTGGAGACCTTGCTGGAGACAGGGCCAGCAAGAGAAGACGGTCTCTCTTTTGACTGCTGAGAGCCCGCAGAGATGGACAATGCCCAGCACAAAGGAAGGTGTGGCCAAGATCAGGGGACATGGCCGATCCTGGGGGGGGAGATTGAGAGGCAGTACCCACCATTAACACACTGTGGGGCCATCCGCACAGGCACCTGCCTCCTCCGGTCAGCCTCTCTGTGACTCAGAAGCATCCTGTCCCAACAATCGTCTCCCCAACCCGTTGTTTAGAAAAGGTAAAATGGATCTGTTTCCCTGGCATTTCCTTTTCAAAGCTAGTGAAGTGCTGCAACCCCTGCTTTAGACTCAGTCGGGGAAGCATTCCATCACCTTCTAGGGCAAAAAGCCTATGAAAGGGACAGACCAGGTTGGTCTTTCATCATAAGAGATCAGCTCAGCAGGCCAGAGACGGAGAGAAGCCATTTGTTCTGGGAAGTGAATCAAAGTATCAAAGCCGCCTCCTGCAATTATTTAAATTAAATATTGCGTTTCATTGAATGTAAGATATATAATTAATAAAGCTCCCTTACCTTTTTTATAGTCTTACTGAGCTGCAAAGAGATCATTACCAGAACAAACCTCTCCCACAGTGCCCCAGATGATGGGTGTGTGCTTGTGAGCTGATATGTGCATATGTGTGCGTGTGCGAATGTGCGCCTGAGTGTTTCTGAGAACTTGTCCATTAGAAGTCATTTGACTACAAAAAGCCCACTCAAGCCAACTTACATAAAAGGGAATTTATTATAAGGAATTGGGAACACCTCACTGTAACAGACAAGTTGGTCAGTTTCCCTACCCTGTCAGCATCTGCATCTTCTAATTGGACCAGACCACCCCGCTGACTGACAGCCACAGCCCATTAGACCAGGACATCTGACCCATGCTGCATCGGTTGGCTTCTCACCCTCAGAGATTTGGGATTGGGACACAGGCGTGTGAATTAGTTAGTTGTTGGTGGCGTAACCAGGAGGACATGTCGCAAAGACTTGTGTCAATGTTTGAATTATATAGTGCCTTAGCACAGTGGTTCTTGAACTTTTGCATGCCAAAGGATCACCTAGTGCATTTGTTAAAAATGTGGTTTCCATGGCTCTCTCCCCAGAGATTCAGAGCTCTGAATTTTAATAAATGCTCCAAGTGATTTGAATGCAGGTATTTCAGCCAGAGAGAAAAGAGAAGCAGATGAGAAATGAAAGGCTTTCGCTGCCCCCGAGAGAAAAAGAAAGAAGGAGAACCAGCTGCCGAGGTTGAAGATGGCTTCCAATTTCAGTTCTAGTCCCTCATAAAGCCCTTCTAACTTTCTTGCTCTGGTGTTCTGTGGAGATCTCCTTAAGATACCCTAAGTTGGTTTCTGCTTCTTGCCACCAAAGAATTCCTAAAAGCACTTGTGCTTATGGAACCCAAGGGCAAGTGACCATCTGGTCCAAGTAGCCATAGCTGGTGGGAGAGGGGCCAGGACCACCTGCTACAAACACATCTACCCTGACCCACCTCCTCAAAAGATACAATGGCAGGTCTTTTCTAAGAAGGAGTGTTGTCTGGGAAGACACTCCAAACATATCTATTACAGTAAGCGTTTCTGAGAGCGTGTGAGGGCCTGTGGGCATTTGTGTGCCTGTGTGTGCCTGCATGTGCACAGCTCTGGTCTGTTGCCTGTGAGGCCTGGGTACAGTATTTTCTCAGACACAAGAGTATAATTGTGAGTGGGTGTGTGTTACTGAATTGGTCTGTGCATATGAGAGGGAGAGAACTGAGCCAAGTTGTATTCTAGGTTATAATTGTCCACATTAGAGACTCATTAACTGTATCACTACATCTACCCATAAGACACTAGGATTATATTTAGAAGTGAGCTTCTTAAAGAGATAGAACAGAGAGCCCTGTTATTTGGGGCATGGAAAATTTGGAAAGGTAAAAGGTGGTAAGGATTGCACTCAGAATACCTGGGGGCTGGGCAGAGACAGATACCAGGAGTCTGTAGGATCTACCCGAGTTGCCCCAAGCAGGCAGCAGGTTCAGTCTCCATGGTGTGGGAAGGTGGCCCCAGGGCCCTTGTTAGGACACAGTGTGCCTGATGAGAAGTCACTGGGAAGTTGAGAGCCCACTCAGTGAGCAGAAGAAGAGTCCTGGTCCTGTCTAAACAGGATGGTTTTTATCTCCCTTCATGGGCCTCTTGCAGCATGTTTAGGGCACTTCTACATCTCTGCAAGGCACCACAATAAATTTCTCATCACACAACAGAGCAAAGAAGAGAAGAAAACCTCCGCTTCCCATAAACCCCCCAGAACTTTATCTGCATCTCTCTGATGTCATTACTTTCTATCTCATGCCATTTCATGTGCATGTCCACCCACATGCCCTTCAGGGCACTCCCTCATCCCCTGACCCAGACGCCCTTTCCCAGTGCCCACCCCTAGCTTCTGTGTACTTTGCTGCTAATTGTTTGCAGCTGTGACCTTCTCCAGAGGCTTGCCCTTGGGCTCCTGGAACTGCTGCACACATGTCCACATATCCAGAGTTACAGGTCCAGGAGTTTACTCCCCATAGCCTGGCTGGTGCAAGGTTAAAAAGCCCACCTCTCTTGCCTGAGTAGCTGCAAACTCAGATGCAATTTATACTCCAGAGCTCCCCAGTGGGCCAGGCAGAGATTTGGACTTCAACTGAAATCCCTCCTTTTGCTGGTTTCTTCCCCTTCTGATACTGCTTCCCTCAATTCCTTACTAAAATTTCACCTTGGAACACTTTGTTAATAAATCACTTGTACTCAAATCCTTGCCTCTGAGGCTGCTTCTGGGAGAATCCTCTTCCTAATGTCCAAGCTCTGCCCTCAGCCCCAAAAAAGGCAGGTCTGTGTACCATGCCACTTCACCTCCCTGGCAACAGCTAATTAGACCACGTGGATTCCTAATCCATGCAGAGCCAATTAAATTCTCAAAATGGATAGTCATCCTACGTGTAAGAGCCAAAACCATAAAACTCTTTGAAGAAAACATAGGAATAAATTTTTTTGTGTGTGTGTGAGGGAGATCATCCCTGAGCTAACATCTGATGCCAATCCTCCCCCTTTTTTTTTTTTTTTGCTGAGGAAGATTGGCCCAGAGCTAACATCTGTGCCCATCTTCCTCTACTTTACATGGGACATTGCCACTGCGTGGCTTGACAAGCAGTGCGTCGGTGTGTGCCCGGGATCCGGGCCTGCAAACCCCAGGCCGCCGCAGCGGAGTGCACGCATTTAACTGCTTGCACCACTGGGCCGGCCCCAGGAGTAAATTTTTTTGACCTTGGGTTACACAATGGTTTCTTAGATAGTGTACTAGTCTGCTGAGACTGCTACAACAAAATATCGTAAACTGAGTGGCTTAAACAACAGATATATATTTCTCACAGTTCTGGAGGTTGGGAAGTCTACAGTCAAGGGGCTGGCTGATTCAGTTCCTGGTGAAAGCTTTCTTGCTGGCTGGCAGACAACTGATTTCTTCCTATGTCCTCACATGGCAGAGAGAGAGAGAGAGAGAGAGAGAGAGCAAGTTCTCCGGTGTCTCTTCTTATAAGGGCACTAGTCTCACCATGAGGATCCCACCTTTAGGATCTTATCTCCCAAATACCTCATCTCCAAATACCATCATATTGGGGGTTAGGGCTTCAACATATTAATTTTGGGGTGACATGATTCATGTGCCAATAAGCACATGAAAAGATGCTCAACATCATTAATCATTAGAGAAATGCAAACCAAAACCACAACAAGATACCACCTAACACCCACTAGGATGGCTAGTAGGTGTCAAAAAGACAGACAATAAGAAGAGTCATTGAGGATGTGGAGAAATTAGAACCTTTATACATTGTTGGTTGCAATGTAAAATGATGCAGTCACTTTGGAAAAAATTTTGGCAGTTCCTCAAAATGTTAAACATAGAGTTACCATATGATTCAACAATTTCACTCCTAGGTATGTACTCAAGAGAAATGAAACATATATCCACACCAAACATGTACCCAAATGTTCATATCAGCATTATTCGCAGTAGACAAAAAGTAGAAAAAACACGAGTGTCCATCAACTGATGAATGGATAAATTAAATGTGGCATACCCATAGAGTGGAATATTATTCAGCAATAAAAAAGAATGAAGTACTGATATATGCTATGACATGGATGAACCTTGAACACATTGTGCTAAGTGAAAGAAGCAAAGCACAAAATATCACATATTATATGGCTTCATTTATGCAAAATGTCCAGAATAAACATAGAGACAGAGGGTAAGTTAGTGATTGCCTGGGGGCAGTGGGAGGGGAGGAAGGGAGTGGGAATGGGGCGTGACTGCTAATTCATCCAGGATTTCTTTTTGGAGTATTGAGAATGTTCTAAAATTAGATCGTGGTGATGGTTGCACAGCTCTGTGAACATACTAAAACCACTGAACATCAAATAGGTGAATTTTATGGTCTGTGAAATATATCTCTCAATAAAGCTATTTGAAAAAAATCTCATAGTTGGGTTCACTTGGTATTCCTTTGTATCTTTCTAATAAAAAACACTCCTGTGTTTCTCCTCTACTGCTTTCACACTACCACCGCACTCACAACACTTATGACACCAGATGTGTGGGAGTTTTCCAAACCAAGCAATTCTCTGCAACAGCAGCTGGGTGTCCTATGATTCAATTCAGTTCTGACTCTAACCAGAGTTAGCTCAGACCCCACAGGTTAAAATCACAGTTCCACAAGACTGCTGCTCCCCCACCTCAGATGCCAGTCACAGGGCTAGGTTGTCACCTGTGCTTCTGACCAACCAGCTATAAATTGAAGGTTCCCATGACCCCCTCTTTGGGTTGGACCATTTGCTAGAACAGTTCATGGAACTCAGGGAAATACTTACTTACATTTACCAGTTTATTATATCATAAAGGATATGATAAAGGATAAAGATGAACACAGGTGAAGAGATACATAAGGCAAGGTCTGGAAGGGTTCCAAGCACAGGAGCTTCTGTCTTCGTGGAGTTGGGGTATGCCACTCTCCCAGTACATGGATGTGTTCACCAACCTACAAGCTCTCTGACCCCTGTACTTTCAGGATTTTTATGAAGGCTTCATCAAGTAGGCATGATCGATCATTAACTCAACCTCCAGCCCCTCTCCCTTTCTTGCAGAATGGGGGCTGGGGCTGAAAGTTCTAAGCTTCTAATCATGGCTTTGTCTTTCTGGTGGCCAGCGCCCATCCAGGAGACATCCAGAAGCCCACCCAGAGTCCCTTCATTAGAACGAAAGACACTCTTATCATCCAGGAAATCCAATGGATTTAGGAGCTCTGTGTCAGGAACTGGGGTCAAAACCCAAATGTTAGAACAAAAGACGCTTCCAGTGCATTATCACTTAAGAAATTACAAGAGGGGCCGGTTCCGTGGCTTAGCGGTTAAGTGCGTGCACTCTGATGCTGGCGGCCCGGGTTCGGATCCTGGGCGCGCCCCAGGGCACCACTTCTCCGACCAACCCGAGGCCGAGTCCCACGTACAGCAACTGGAAGGATGTGAACCTATGACATACAACTATCTACTGGGGCTTTGGGGGGAAAAAATGAATAAATAAAATCTTTAAAAAAAAAAAAGAAATTACAAGAGTTTTAGGGGCTCTTTGCCAGGAATCAGGGGGAGAAGCCAATATATATATTTTCTATTATTTCACACTGGGGCTTTAACTTAAATTTCTGAGTGGATTTCTGTATCTTGAAGCCAAGTATTCCTGAAGACACCATGTCTCATCTCCCTATTAGACTGTGACTTTCTTGAGCACAGGATCTGCACATAATTTGTATAAATTGCTCCAGATGCCTTGCACTCTCTTGCTCTCAATCTAAGAGGAAGACCTACCTTTCCTCCTGCCCCAGACACACCTATACACCTGTCATTGCCTTAATACCATCCTATCCCCTCCAGAACCTCTCTTTATCAATTACCTCCTTTCCCTGTTACATCAAAGGCTCCCTTCAAGACTCTTCCATCTTTTAAAGTCCATCATCTCTGGTCATCCTTGGACCCAGGTCTTCTCAAGCTATCCTGATACCATCTCTCTCCTTCACAGCCAACCTTCTCTGAAAAGCAGTCTATTCTCCCTCACCCCATTCCTCGCCTACTTGGTTCACTGTAACCTGATTTCCACAACATTCCTCTCCTGAACGCGAGACTGAATTCCCTTTTGGAGTTGCAAGACCAACTACTGGAGGCTCAGCTGGGCTGGAAGGTCCTAGATAGCCTCATTCACATATCTAGTGCTGGATTTGCAGACATGTCACAGAATGGGATGAGTTTTCCATTTGAGCCAAACTTGCCAGTTCCTGTCTGTGGTAGATGGTTGGATAACTCAACATGCATTCCAATCTCCTTCCTTGCCCACTTCCACTCTAGAGGCTGGAAAAATGAGATACTTTCTTTCCCAGCTTTCTCTGAAGCTGGGAGTAAAAAGTACATGACCTAGTTCTGGCCAATTAAATATGAATGCAAATCTGTTGGGGGCTTCTGAGAAAGCTTTTGCCTTCCTAATAAACGCAATAGGTGTCTCTAGAGCCATTGTTTCCTGGCCCTACCTGCCTTTAACACAGTCATAATATGACTGTGAGGGAAACGCCTAGAGAATCTCAGAGAGTCTGGCTCTGACATTGTTGGGCCACAGAACCAAAGTTGACACCATCTACCTCTGGACTTCTTGTTGGGTTAGGAAAAAAGTCTGAACCAATACACTGAGGAAAAATATTTTCAACTTATATTACAAAGAGTTAATATCCCTAATATTTAAAAAAAGATTCTAAAATAGAGAAGACCAGAACTATATAGAAAAATAAGCAAGAGATGTAAACAGACCATTAATACAAAAAAATGCAAATGACTCTTAACCAAATGAAAAGAGGCTCAACCTTGCTTATTATAAGAGAAATGCAAACTGATATTTCATTCTCACCTATTAGACGGGCAAAAATTCAAAATTTTGGCAACATACTCTGTTAGCGAGGCCCTGGGAAATGGACATTTTCATACTTTGGTAGTGGGAATGCAAAATTGTACAATCCCTATGGGAAGGAGTTTGGCAAAATTATCTCTGCATTCACTCTTTGACCCAACAATCCCAAAGATAAAATGGCAAAAATACAAAAAGACACATGTGCGTGGTTATTCATTACAGAGCTATCTGAAAGTGCAAAAGCCCCCCACCCGCCCACACACCAACAGGAGATTGTTGAAGAAACTAGTGTATATCCACATAATGGAATTATATGCAGCTGTAAAAAGGAATGAGAATGATTTCTATATATTACTAAAGAGATGTTTCTAAGACATATTTTAAGTAAATAAAGTAAGATTGTAAAAGTATGTATGCTACCATCTATCTTTAAAAGAGTGGGAAACAATTATGTTTTAATGGAAAGACAAATCATAACTTTTAAAAAAAAAAAGGTTACCTAAAGAGAGAGGGAGGAGAAATAGTGGGGGAAACAAGGATAAAAGCTGACTTCTTTGAATGTACCTTGTTTTGTAGATTTGACTTTGGAACTATGTAAATATTTTCCATAATTATAAGACAAACTTTCATTTAAAAATTAATCTCTAAAAATCAAAACTAAAATGAAACAAGTAAAACAAAAATGAATCTCTTTCTGTCCGCATTAAAAGGATTTCTACATTAAGTCAATCTTGCATTCCTGAGATAAATCCAATTTGATCATGATGCATTATCTTCTTTACCTGTTGTGGGATTCTGTTTGCTAGTGTTTTCTTTAGAATTTCTACTTTGTTATCCATGTGATAATGGCCTGTAAATTTCCTTTCTCATATTGTCCTGTTTTTTTTTTTTAAAGTTATATGAGTCATAATTCAAAAAAGAAAAACCATTATGACCATCTCAATAAATTTAGGAAAAGCATTTGTCAAAATCTAATGTCCTTTTATGATTAAAAAACAAATCTCTCAGCAATATGGGAATAGAAGAGAGTTCTTCAGATTGATAAAGAAAATCTATGGAAAACCTACAGCTAATGTCATTTAATGGTGGTAGTCAGAATGCTTTCCCCCTAAGAACAGGAACAAGGCAAGGATGCCTGCTCTTAATTACTTCTATTCAACATTATGTTGGAGGCCCAAGCCAGTGCCATCAGGCAAGCAAAAGAAAAGGCATCCAGTCTTTATTTGCAAGTGACATGATCTCCTATGTAGAAAATCTAATGGAATTTACCAAAAAGCTACTAGAATTAATAAGTAATTTGCATAGTTGCAAGATACAAGATCAATATACAAAAATCAATTGTATTTCTAGATATCAGCAATGAACAATCAAAAGATGAAATTTTTTGAAATGCCATTTACAATAGCATAAACAAATATGAAATACTTAGGGATAAATCTGACAAAAGATGTGACAGACCTGAACATGGAAAACTACAAAACATTGCTGAAAAAAATTAAAGACGACCTAAGTAAATGGAGAGATATACTGTAACCACGGGTTGGAAGACAATAAGATTTCTCCCCAAATTGAGGTATAGATTCAACGCAATCCCAATCAAAATACCAGCAGGCTCTTTTTTTAATAGAAATTGAGAAGCTGATTCTAAAATTCATATTGAAAAGACCTAGAAGAGCCAAACAAAGTTGTAAAAGAAGAAAAAAGTGGGAGGACTAATACTGCCTGATTGCAAGACTTACTATAAAGGGACAGTTATCAAGATAAGTATTGCTCTAAACACAGACAAATAAATCAATGAAACAGAAAATAGAATCTAGAAACAGATCCACACAGAGATGGACAATCGATTTTCAGCACTGGAGCAAAGCAATTCAATGGAGAAAAGATATCCTTTTCAAGAAATGATACGGGAACAGCTGGCTCTCCATATGCAAGAAAATGAACTTTGATTCATACCTTGCACTATTTAAAAAAATTAACTCAAAATGAATCATAGATCTAAGTGTAAACACTAAAACTATAAAACTTTGGGGCTGCCCAGTGGCATAGTGGTTAAGTTCACGTGCTCCACTTCAGCAGCCCCTAGTTCATAGGTTTGGCTCCTGGGTGCAGACCTATACACCGCTCATCTAGCCATGCTGTGGCAGCGTTCCACATACAAAGTAGAGGAAGATTGGCACAGATGTTAGCTCAAGGACCATCTTCCTCAAGCAAAAAAGAGGAAGATTGGCAACAGATGTTAGCTCAGGGCCAATATTCCTCACAAAAAAAAAAAAACTATAAAACTTTTAGGAGAAAATCCTTGTGACCTTAGGTTAGGCAAAGATTTCTTTTTTTTTTTTTCTTCAGCTAGGACAGCAGAAAAGGTGATTTATTACACACATATTATATTCAGCCATAACTGAGAACAGAACTAGTCCAGAATGTCACAGGTCCAGGGCAAAGGACCAAAAGGGACTGTTTTGGTATGAGCAAAGTGGGTCTCTCAAAGGTGGTTGTGGCGATCAGAGGGCAATGGATGTTCCAGATCCACTGAAACAAGTTCTAGACGGTAGGCATGCAGTCCGACGATTTGTACCAGCGTCCCTGGCCTGTGGCTTCCTTATTTCTGCTCCTCTGGCTTCGATAGCTGCACACGCTATCGGTTTACTCAGACCTCAAGCTTTTTTCTTTTGTACTTTGGCTGTGCATTTGTTTCTTCCTCCACTTGGCTTTCGAGGCACGGAGGTTTCTAAGAAGATGATGGTAAGGTCAAGAGGGCAAAGATTTCTTAGATATGACATCAAAAGTACTACCTTTAAAAGAAAAATTGATAATTTGGACTTTATCAAAATTCAAAATTTCTGCTCTTTGAAAAACGCTGTTGGGCCGGCCCCATGGCTTAGCAGTTAAGTGTGCACGCTCCACTGCTGGCGGCCCCGGTTCGGATCCCGGGCGCGCACCAACACACCGCTTCTCTGGCCATGCTGAGGCTGCATCCCGCATACAGCAACTAGAAGGATGTGCAGCTATGACATACAACTATCTACTGGAGCTTATGGGGGAAAATAAATAAATAAATAAAATCTTTAAAAAAAAGAAAAGAAAAGAAAAACGCTGTTAAGAGAACAAAAGACAAAACATAGACAGAAAGAAAATATCTGTAAATCATATACCTGCTAAAGGACATGTATCCAGAATATATAAAGAACTCTCAAAACTAAATAATAAGAAAACAAACAACTTAATTAAAAATGGACAAAAGATTTGAAAAGACATTTCACCAAAGAATACATATGGATAGCAAATAAGCAGATAAAGATATTCAACACCGTTATCCATTGGGGAAATGCAAATTAAAACCACAATGAGATATCACTACACAGCTATTGAAATGGCTAAAACACAAAAGACTGACCATACCAAGTGTTGGCAAGGATGTGGAGAAGCTAGAACTCTCACACACTGCCAGTGGGAATGTAAAATAGTGCAACCACTCTATAACACAATATGTCAGTTTCTTAAAAAAATAGATATATACCTACCATATGTTCCAGCCTTTCCACTGCTAAATATTTACCCAAGAGAATGAAAGTATATATCCATGCAAAGACTTATAGATGAATGTTCACAGCAAATTTATTTGTAATAGCCGAAAACTGTAAATGACTCAAATGCCCATCAACAGGTGAATGGATAAACAAATTGTGGTGTATCCATACAATGGAATACTACTTAGCAATAAAAAGAATTAACTGTTGATACTTGCAACGTGAATGAATCTCAAAATAATTATGCTGAGTGAAAGATTTAAAAAGGGTATATACCATATGATTCCATTTATATAAAATTCTAGAAAATGCAAACTAATCTATAGTGACAGAAGCAGATCAATGATTGCCTGGTGTGATAAGCAACCTCTGAAATGGCTCCCTATGATTGCCACCTCCTTGTATTCACACACTTGTGTAATTCCTTTCCCTTGAGAGTGAGCTGGACCTAGTGACACACTTCTAATAAACAGAATATGGCAAAAATGATGAGATTTCATTTTCGAGATCAGATTATAATGAGATGGGACTTCCATCTTGCTTGATCTCTCTGGCTCTGGCTCTCTCTCTCTTTCTAACTCTCTCTCTCTCTCTTATGAAATCAGCTGCCGGATTGTGAGCTGCCTTAAGGAGAAACCCATACGGCAAAGAATGGAGTGAGGCCTCCAACAGCCTCTGAGAAACTGAATCCTGCCAACAACCATTTAAGTGAGCTTGGATACAGATCCTCCCCTGGTCAAGATGTAAGGTGAGACCACAGCCCTGGCTGACACATTGATTACAACACTGGGAGAGACGTTGAGGCAGAGGTGCTCAGGTAAGTTGTGCCCAGATTCCTGACCCATAGAAAATAAGAGATGATAAGTGTTTGTTGTTTTAAGTTGATAAGTTTTGGGGTTATTTGTTACACGGCAGTAGATAACTAATACATCTATAGATTGGTTGTAGGGACAGGTATGAGAGGCAGAAGAGAGGGATTACAAATAGGCATGAAGAAACTTTTGGGATGATGGATATATTCATCATCTTGATTGCTGAGATGGTTTCACAGTTGTATGCCTATGTCAAAACTTATTAATTTATACACTTTAAATATGTGCAGTTTATTTTGTATAAATTGTATCTGGATGAAGCTGCTTTTTTAAAAGGTCGCTGTAAAGGCAAGTAAGAAGAGGACTTCGTCAACACATTCACAACATGGAAGTCATCAATCTAGGGTGACTTACTGTCTGGATTTGCCCAGGACTGAGGTGGTTTCTGGAATGTGAGAATTTCCATTTTAAAACCTGAGACAGTTCCAGGCATACAGGGATGAGCTGGTTACCCTCCTGATGATGCTAACAAGAATGACAGGGGCATCCATTGTGGTAGTCAATGGGAACCTTGCCAAAAGCTGTTTCAGTGGGATGAGGGGGTCAAAGCCTTTTAGAATAGTTCAACACAGATGGCAGAAGAATTGGGGACACTGAATATAAACAACTCTTTTGAGGAGTTTTATTGCAGCAGCAAGGAGACAGTTGTGGTAGTGGCTGGAGGGGATAAGAAGTCAAGGAGGTAAGTTTTAAGGTGGGAGTCATTACCTCCTGTATGTGTGCTAATGCAAATAATCTAGTAGAGAGAAAAAATGTTACAATAATGAGAAGAGACACTTGCAGGAGAAAAGGCCTCCAGTAGGCGAAACCTATTTGTCGGAGCAATTTCCACAAGTGTCCTGAGACTCTCTGCCAGGCCACAGGGGCCCAAAAGTACAAGTTCTTTCTTCAATTCTTATGGTCAAGTGACTCATCCTTCTATAGACTCTTGTATTTTGGGACACCTAAGGGTTACTTACTAGAAACCCAATGAGTGAGTCATGAAAGGTTACTAAAATGTGCTATTCACAGACTGAAATGACCTAGAACTCTGATTGTGTCCTTTGCTAAGAAATCTGGCTGCCACACAATACTTACCAATATTGTCAAACTCCTACCCTGCATGCACACTCGCAGATGGTTAGAATTGCACGATTTGGCAGAAGGCTGCGTGGTCAGTATTTCATCAGTGTTATCTTGAACTGGCAGTGGTTTTATATTACTGATGGTCTTGCTATGTTTATTATAAAAGTCTCTCTTAGTTTAGCCTTAACATTATCCATTTAGCCTTTTTGGTTGTTAGGTTAATTTCACAGTCTATAGTGATCCAGATTTGCATCAATAATTTTTAACCTATAATTTTCCTATAAGAGACTTAAAGACCCTGTAAGTTTGGTGTTCAGACATGAATCACCCCCATTCCTATGGCCTGTGGGGAATATGTCATGTGTGCTAGACTGCTTGTGAATATCGGCTACTTTAATACGTAAAATAAAGTTATTGAGTTATTTTTAAGTTTTTTGGAAATTGTTTTATAGCACAAAAATCTATTAGGTATGATGATACTGTTTAAGTAACCAATAATTGAATCATTTATATTGCTAGCGATACGATAAATCCAACTTGTTTTATTTCTTCCTTTTCTTTGTAATCCTTGAGTTTTTTCCCTAGTGGAAACTCACGGGAAGAGGAGAGCACAAAGCCTTATATCCTGCCTCCATCAAAACACTCAGGACCCCCGATTGTAGAAGGGATTCTTAGGGCTTCTCAGGGCAAGCCTTTGTGCCAGCACAGGCAGAGTTTACAGCTCCCTAAACCGTGGCACCTGCAGTTTTCTTAATTCCAGGCTGGCCTACAAGCACCCACAGTCCATTCCTTCTTCTTAAGGACCAGCCCAGGGGACGCTGTGGCTTTGCTGCATGGAAATAACATCCCATTTTCTGGGCTGCTTCTTTCCTTTTTTTCTTTTCTCCTTTGGCTTCTCTCTTTTCCTTGCCCCAAGATTTACTGTTCTAACTATAGTTTCTAACAGGTGTGCAGCCAGGGATGGGAGGCTGTGGTCCAGCTGTCCCCAGACACATGGATTCTCTCCAACCCTCTTGCTGGAATCATGGGGCCCGGAGCACACTCCCTGAGTGAGGATAGCTCTCCCTGGGTTGTGGCAAGGGGAGGGGCAAAGGCAGGGGAGGCTTCTCGTGCCCAGAGCAAAGTGGGGCCCAAGAAAGCGTGCAAGCTATCCCCAGATCTGGAGGACTGCTCTGGTGCAATCAGGAATCAGGAATTAGGTCCTATTTTCCTATTTGTAGCAGAGACTGCCGTCCCCTCCTCCTTCTTCTTTTTACTATAACCCCCATTTGAGCCCCACCTGGCTCAGAGTGAGCACCCACTCCAGGTGAGCTACTGCTGTATCATTTAATCCTCCCAACAACTCAGTGCACAGAAGAGTTTATACTGATTCTCAGTGATTTACTCGAGACCTCACAGCCAACAGGTGGCAGAGCTGGGATTCAAACTCAGGTCTGTCTGACTCTGAGATTGATCCTCTTCCCTCTCTACCTTCTGTCTCACTAAGAGAAAGAATCCACATAAAGAGGCAGGAGCCTTAGAAAACACCTATGAGACCCAGGCTTATCTTTGGGAATAAGATCGTCCCATAGAGCTGGTGGCAGGCTCTCCCCAGGGCCGCTGGAAGTTTCACTCTCCTCTCCCAGCACATGGCCCAGAACTTGGTGCATAGTACAGGCTCAAAGCAAAAGGAAGAAATGGAGGAGAGGAGAGACAAAGGTGAAGGATAGTTTATCAGCTGGGACTTGCATTCATTTGAGATTAACAGAGATGGAACTTAAATATGTAAGGGTTTATTATTATTTTCCCCACACACAACCAGAGAGATAGGTAGTGGTGTTATACTAGTGGTTCAAAGTGGTTCTGCAGTCTCTGCTTCTCTTGGCCTTTACCTCATGGTCACAAGATGGCTGCTGCAGATCGAATCATCACGATCTAGGCAGGAAGAAAGGAAAGCAAATCTTTCTTAGAAACCTTTAATTTATGTCTCATTGGCCAGAACTGGGCTGGGAAATGTAAGATTTTAGTTTTGTTTTGTTTTTAGCAAGTCGTCTTTGTTCTGTCACCCCCTTCTCTGTATTCTTCTCCACCTCTCAGTCCCGGGAAATGATCTCTAAAGTACAGAGGCTCAGCTCACACATGTAATCTCAGGAGAAAGGACAAAGCAGGTCCTGCTGACATTATGAAGACTTCTAGGAAATGTATCCAAACCACAGAAATTTCAGACTTGACTACCCGAGCCGAAGTCTTCCCCCACCTGACCCACTAGGCTTTCTGTAGCTCAATAGCTCCTCTGGGAGAGCCCAGGTCCCCAGAACACACAGAGAGGGCAGGAATTGACCATGGCCAACAGGAAGCACATTTTGAATCAGGATGTTTTCAGCTACAAGTAACAGAAAGCCTCAAGTCAAGCCTTCGACATGTAAGGGAGTTGACTATCTCACACATCAGAAAGCCCGGAGATGGGAAGAGAGGACTCCAGACAGGGTACTTCTGCACCCCAACTTTTCTATGATCTTCTGAGAACTGCCCCACTCTATGTGTTGGCTGGTAGCAAGATGGTCACAGAAGTTTCCAGGCATCACAGCTGGATGAAGAAGAGAGACCATCTTTTCCTGGGGCTCTCTATTAGAAGTGAGGGAACCTTTCCCAAAAGTCCCCCTGGAGACTTCCCCTCATGTCTCCTGTGGCCTCTCCACATGGCCTGGGCCTCCTCATACCACGGAGGGTGGGGTCCAAAGGCAAAAGCACTGAGAGGGGGAGAGAGGGAGAGAGAGACACACACAGAGAGAGACACAGAGAGAGAGGACCAGATGGAAGTCGGATCTCTTTTCATAACCCAGCTTCAGAAGTCATGCAGTGTCACTTCTACTGCATTCTATTCATTGCGGCAGTCGCAAAGTCCCACCCAGCTTCAAGGAGAGGCGAAATGGAATCTAACTCTTGATGAGGTGGTGGAAAGTTCTGGAAGAGCACATGAGAACCAATAAATTATGGCCACTTTTCAGAAAATATGATCTGCTGCATCAGAAGATCTAGTGGTTCTTTGCACAGTCCCCCCCCCCCCCGACACACACACACGCACACACACTGCTCACTTCCATATCCAGGTCTTACCTGGCAGGATCTAGACCACCTGCAGAAATCTACTGCAAGGGAGTCTGGGAAATGTTGTTTCTAGATTTCCAGCCTCTGTAGCACAGGAAAGTAAGCTAGAAGGGAGTTGGAATGGGTGGTGAATGAAACAGCTTACGGCGTCTGCCACAGCTCAAGAAGAAGAAAGAGGGAATAAATAAATGATTGGGAAGTGGCCGATAGGGTCTGCTACAGATCCTTACCTTTTCTAATTTCTACTGCTTAACTCTTTCCTGTAGCATTCAACAAATATTTATTGAGCATCTCCCATATTCCAGGCAAGCTAGACTTTAAAGAAGACAGATAGGGATTTTAGAATCTATGGAAGACAGTCTTAAACAAAGAATTATTGTAAATAACTATGTATTTACAGTTGTTTTAAGGGCTTTCAAAAGAAGTAGCGTATTCTGTACTCCCTCTTCCCACACGTATATTTTGTTAGTCAGCCTGATGAGAAACTTCAGGCATTAAAGACTACACATCCTCTGTAGTCATTACAGGACAAAGCTCATCTAGGTGCTCAGATATTACTCAGAGTATTAACTACTCAGAATTAGGCAGTAGAGATTAGTAGAGGTGAGCAAATGTTTAAATAAATGTAAAATGCTGAAACAGGATAGAATCAACAGTATCTGAACAAACTTGGCACTAACCAAAGCAAAACGGAGGCTTTGGCCTCAGATGAGAAAAGTTAAATTCCAGATACAGTCCAGATACTGACAAGAGTAGGCAGTGGGGTCTAGAGCTCAAGACAGAAGTGCGACATTCCAGTGCATGGCCTACATTAGCCACTCGTTTCAGGAGATGTAAACGTTAGATTTCCTCAACATCAGCCATGGTTGGAACTTTAGCTCCCAAGGAAAACCCACCATTCATTCCAAGGAAATGCGGGTGCTGACAAGCGGATAGGGTGACCATGATTGGACAGCATGTCTGGAAACAATTACACCCATATTGATCGAAACTGAAGGTGCCCTTATGACCTATGGTTCAGTGACCCCAGTAAGTTTGTGTTGTAGTCATGTTAAAATAGACTCCCCATTATGGGCTAACCACACAGGGCTGTTTTAGTAGCTAAAGCCAGTGCTGCGTTGATGACATTGTAATATACGTTAAATCATACGTTATTTCTTCAATTAGTAGAATGAAGTTACGGGAATAAACAGCGCAGCCTCACACCCATTCTTTTCCTCTCTGATGTTTTATTCTTAAGAGACAAACACACAGCTTCATTACCAACAAGCTCTGAATAAATTAATAGGAGCTGAAATCCATGAAATTAGATTCACTTTTCTAATTAGCTGAAGAGTTCACAGATACCAGGGCGGTCTTTATCACAGACTCTCTTCGTCTCTGGAAGGGGATAGCCATTTGTGATCTCAGAAAATTAAACCCTCCCTTCTTACACTCTACAAAGGAATTTCTGATTGAAGTGTAAATGTGAATTTCCTTTAGCCACCTGGAAGATCATTTTGAAGTTGTGAATCTCGAGCAGATTCCTCATTAATTCCACCCCATGGTTGAAAGATTGTGTGATACAGCAATTTCCATTTTCAGAGGAATTGTGTTTTCACTAATAATGTCCTTAAGCTTAGTTGGCACCCTCCTCCGTGGAGTTCAAAGTGATTTTGTGACATTTTGCCCTTAATTCTCACATCCCAGACAGAGGAAATAGGGGCTAGGAGAGAAAGCAACTCCTTTCCTGACAGTCAAGTGAAGGAGGCTGAAGTCAAGGAGCCAAGGGCCCAGGGAGACATGGAACAAAGTTCTCAGGATGACCCAGCGGGTCGGAGACAGCCCTGAAGCATCTCAACCCTTACTTACTCCTCACTCCAAGCTAATCAGTCATTCCAATCGCCTCCCAAGAGTCCAAAATTGTCCAAGAGACCCATGGGGCTCTCAGTGAGGACTCCAGAGACCTGACACTGTCTCTTCTAATGATTCACCAAGAGACTTAGAAAGACAAAATTTCCCAATGAAGGAATGGGCTCTCTGTCCACAGCAGCTAGATGCCCACTTTCCAGGAATTTCTTCACTCATGGTGCATTCAGTTATTGGACAAATTTTCATTGAGCACCTACTATGTGCCATATACTATCCTGGGCACTGGGGATACAGAAATGAATAAAATGAATGAAAATCCTTGCTTTCACAGAGGTTATTCTAGTGGGGAAGGCAAACAGTAAACAAGATAAATAAGCAAAATCTAAGGTTTTTTAAATGGTGATAAACGTCAGGGAGAAAATAAAGCAAGGATTTTCTTGCTTGACAAGATTTAAAATGTCCGAGTGGGTGGGGGTTGAATTCTTAGTCAGAGTGACCAGGGAACACTGCGCTGAAAGAACCCAGGCAGAGATGAAAGATCACAATGAATGATGTGGAGGGTGACACTGCCTTGGGTGGAACATGAGACCAGGTTTCCTCTAGTCTCTTTGGATGTAAACTCATTCCTCTCTGCCTCTGCTTATGCATTTGTGCACGTGGCCAGTATTTATCCTTCAGAGGGCTGTAGGAGTTAAGAAATTAACATCTGTCCTGGGTTAAATAGTGTCCTCCCAAAATTCATGTCCACCTGGAATGTCATAATGTGAACTTACGTGAACCCTTTGCAGATTTAATCAGTTAAAATGAGGTCATACTGGATTAGGGTGGGCCCTGAATTCAATGATTGGTGTCTTTATAAGAAGACCCTACAGAGACACAGAGGACACACGTGGGGAAGACAGCCTCGGGAAGATGGAGGCAGAAATCGGAGTAATGGAGCTGCAAGCCGAGGAACGCCAGAAGCTAAGAGAGTAGCGTGGAACAAATTCTCCCTCAGAGCCTCCAGAAGGCACCAACCCTGCTGACACCTTGATTTTGGACATCTGGCCTCCTGAACTGTAAGAGAATAAATTACTGTTGTTTTAAGCCACCAGTTCGTGGTAATTTGTTACAACAGTCCTAGGAAAGCAATACAGATTTTGGTATGAGGAAGTGGTGCTGCTGTAACAAATACCTAAAATGTGGAAGATCTTTGGAATTGGATAATGGGTAGAGGCTGGAAGAATTTTGAGGTGAATGGTAGAAAAAGCCTAGACTGCCCTGAAGAGATTGTTAATAGAAATACGGGCATTAAAGGAGATTCTGGGAGGATAATAGCAAAAGCCTCTGTCATCTTAGAGAAAATGTATATTGCCATGAACAGAAAATCGATAGAAATATAAACATTAAAAATGTCTCTGGTGAAATCACAGAGACAGAAAATGAGGAGAATGTTATTGGAAACTGGAGGAAAGGTGATCCTTGTTACAAAGTGGCAGAGAATTGGGCTGAGTTGTGTTCTAATGTTAGGTGGAAAGTAGGATTCATAAGTGATGAACTTGAATATTTAGCTGAGGAGATTTCCAAGCAAAACACGGAAGGTGAGCCTGGTTTCTCCTTGCTGATTATAGTAAAATGTGAAAAGAAAGAGATAAATTGAGAAGGAACAATTAAGCAAAAAGGAACCAGAACTTGATGATTTGGAAAATTCTTAGCCTGTCCATATCATTAAAGATGCTAAGTCATGCTCCGGAGAGAATACAAGGGTGTGGCTGGACAACTTTCCGCTCAAGAGGTTGGGTGTGTTACTCATGGATCCAATTTACCATCTTAGCAGAAATCAGGAATAGAGATGGGGTTATCCAGGAAGGATCTATGGAGGACTCTTGTGTCTCATGACATGGATCCTCTTGACATACACAGAAGACCCGCAAGGATTTTGAGAATATTATACCACCAAAAACACTATCAGCTTGGACTAAAGGGAACAGAGATGGGATAAAATGAAGGAAAGCTACCAACTTCTGGGATTCTACAGGCAGAAAACCAGCCAAGAGAGATACTCAGCTGTGAACATATGTTGTCCTTCAAGAAAAGAGAAGAATGGCTTTGAGGGTGGCTCAGAAGCCAGTGGGGCTGCCTGTGGTTCCCCTAAAGAAAGTGGCACCCAACATATCAGGGCCCCTAAGCAGCACTTCTTGTTCTCCACACATAGCACAGAAACAGAGGAACATCAGGGACCACAGAGGCCGAGGCCGAGGAGCTTAGGTATCAGCAGCAATCATGACAGATTGGCAATTGGACACTCTATCCCTATTTTCCAGGTGCCACATCAACCTCTACATGCTCTTGAGATCCTGAGTGGGAGATTACTGAAATGGAATTTTCCATTATCCTTGTGAGATGAAGACACAACATAACTATTAGATTGTTTTAAATGAAATGAAAAATATGTGTATTTCTTATACACCTGAGTGTGTAGACTGAAATTTACATCTACCCAAATGTTTTCAAGTTTTCCTTATTAAAAAATGTTAAATCAGGAGACTTGAGCACAATAAAATAAAATTTTAAAAAAAGAAATGAAAAAAATCATAATAAAATAAAACAAAAATAAATAAATAAAAATTTAAAAATTTTAAATATTAAAATAAATAAATTTTTAAAACCTCAGGAGCCAGCCCAGTGGTGTAGTGGTTAAATTCGCGTGCTCCGCTTTGGCAGCCTAGGGTTCACAGGTTCAGATCCCCAGTGCAGACCTACACATTGCTCATCAAGCCATGCTGTTGTGGCATCCCACATACAAAATACAAGAAGATTGGCACAGATGTTAGCTCAGGGCCAATCTTCCTCACCGAAAAAAAAAAAAAAGTTAAACCAATTAATAGTCCTATAAACAATAAGAATGTAGCAGTTTCCTTAGATTCATGAGCGGTAAATATATCTGTTGTCTATTGCTGTGTAACAAATTGCCCCACAATTTAGTGCTTTAAACAACAATGATTTATTATTTCTAGTGATTCTATTGATTGGCTGGGAAATTCCTCTCCTGGCTTTTCCTGGGCTCATTCATTTGACTGCATTCAGCTGCAGGCTTAGCTGAGCTGGAAGGTCCTAGATAACCTCACATATCTAGTGCTGGATGTCAGCTGGGGTACTTTGGTTCTCTTCTGTGTGGCATCTCATCTTCCAGTAGGCTAGACTGGCTTCCTTGCATGGTAGTCTCATGGCAGCATTCCAAGAAAAGCAGATTAGAAGCAGCAAGGCCTCCAAAAGCCTAATTCTGAAACTCATAGAAGATCACTTGTGCCACGTTCTATTGAAGAAAGCGAGTCATGAAGCCAGCCCGGATTCGAGGGGGTAGAGAATTGACTCTACCTCTTGATGAAAGACGAGGCAACGTTGCTTGTAAAGATGTGTGAATGTGAGAAGGCAGAATCCACTGAGGTCCATTATTTTAATGATCTTCCACAATCTGCCCTCTAGCCCCAGTGATTCATAATACCTCCCTCCTGCAAGATATACTCACTCTTTCACAAGACCCCCAAATTTTCAAACAATTACAGCATCAGGTTGCAAGTCCAAGATCTCATCGTTTAAATCAGATGCAGATGTAGACGGGGCTCCTTGGGTGCAGATCCTTGGATAGTGCTCATGTTGATCCAGAGAACTATGAATTAGAAAGACAAGTTATTTGACCTCAAAACACCTAACAGAAAATGGTGAGATAGGGCTAGGCTATCCCTCAAGAGACACCTCCATTTAAAAAGCAGGCAAACAGGAGGCACATAGTGGTCACTGTTTCATAGCAATTTTGAAATCTAGCTGGGCCCATGTCAGCAATTCCCCGAACTCTAGGGGCAAAAAGGGTTCCTTGATTAGGGCCTATTTTCTGCTTTCTGGGAGTGGTTCCCTAATCATTATTCTCCTTGCTTCTTGGCTCCACACTGTGGGCTCTGGGCTCCACCATCTGAGACCTCTTTCCTTTTCAATAATTAATGGACCATATTTGCAGCTTGGTAGCTGTCTCTACCTGCTCCCTGCATGTGAAAAGTTGGAAGCCCGGAGATGTTTTCATTTTTCTGTTTCTGGTCCTTTTAATCCAAGCTAGTAATGTTTTTGCCAGGACTATTCTCTTTAAAATTATGTAGGTTTCCTATGAATCTGGCTGGGAGTCACTATGTGCTTCAAAAGCCATGTTCATAATACTTTCCAAGCTATGCCTCTTTCTACTTTGAGTGGCTGTCAGGATTGTGTTAGAAGCTCTTTTGTCTAGCTAAGAGGATCTACTAAGCACCACCTTAAATCTTTCTGAGATCTAAACAAAGAGTCTTACAGTCACAATCTTGATTCATTCTTTGCCCTGAGACTATTTGTTATTTTGAGAACCTTTGCTGGAGAGACTGTCCTGGAACCTCTATATTGCCTCTAAATTCTTCTTGTAAACTGAGTAGTTCCTGCTTGAGTTCCTCTCTCTCTTACAATGTCTTATCATGTGCTGCTAAAAGAAGCCAATGGGCACTTTCAACATTCTTCCTAGAAATCTTCTTAGCCAGATCCACAGGTTCATTAGCTACATTTTCTATTCTGCAAGAGAACACTAATTGTTCTACCACAATATAACGCAAGTTGCCTTTTCTCCAGCCTCCAACAGCAGTTTCTTCACTGCCCTTCCAGCATCCACAGCCTTGTCATCCTTCCAGCCTCCAGCTGCCACTCAGCCCCAAACCCTATCCACATGTTTTAAGTTTTTGTTACAGTAGCACTTCTACTCCTATGCACAAATTTCTATTTCAATTAGCCTCTGATACATAAAAAAAAAAATACCCCACAACTTAGTGGCCTAAAATCAGCAACCTAAGCTGTGCTCTAAGATGTCCTCATTCACACCCCTAGCACTCACCTGGGATGACTGACATGGCTGAGGGTGGCCTCGGCCACACTCTTTCTCCACAGGGCTTCTTATCTTAAAGGAAGCTGTCACAGGCTTCTTTACAGGGAGTCTCAGGGCAGCATGAAAGGCCCCTTAAGGACCAGGCTCAGAATTTGCACAACACCCTTTTCACAGCATTCTCTCTGCCCAAGGAAGTCACAAGGCCAGCCCAGATTCAGCATGGGAGAGGACCACAGAAGGGCATAAATTCAGGGACCTCATTTCTTTTATTTATTTATTTATTTATTTGTTTGTTTGTTTGCTTGTTTGTTTGTTTGTGTGTGTGTGTGCGTGTGTGTGTGTGTGTGAGGAAGATCAGCCCTGAGCTAACATCCATGCTAATCCTCCTCTTTTTGCTGAGGAAGACCGGCTCTGAGCTAACATCCATTGCCAATCCTCCTCCTTTTTTTGGTTCCCCAAAGCCCCAGTAGATAGTTGTGTGTCATAGTTGTACATCCTTCTAGTTGCTGTATGTGGGACGCGGCCTCAGCATGGCCGGAGAAGCGGTGCGTCGGTGCACGCCCGGGATCCGAACCCGGGCCGCCAGTAGCGGAGCGTGTGCGCTTAACCGCTAAGCCACGGGGCCAGCCCAGGGACCTCATTTCTTAATATACTAGGAAACTAAAAGATTGGAAGTAGTCTGGGTCCCTCTAGGCCAAAGGAGAGACCCGCTTACTTTAGCTCAGAGTAAGTGCTCAGTTAACGCCTGACAAATGAGCAAATGAATATATGCAATGTGGTCTCCTCACTGATGGAGAGAGTGACTGTGGAGTCCCCTGCACCAGGAGGAGAAATCACCCCACCCTGCCCCTTGCTGCATCTCCTCCCCCTCACTATGAGCTCTGGCTTTGGCTCCCTCCTCTCTATACTCACCCCCAGATGTAGGGCCAAGCCAGAAGGATAATCTGAGTGGCCACAGGTTCCTCCCCACTCACCGTTTGGGGTCATCATGCCTGGGCTACCGTGATAGGCATGGGCTCTCCCCTGAGGCCCAGCAGGACAGCAGCCTCACCCCTGGGGCCAGAGACCCAGCCTGCTGGCAAAGCACAGAAAGGGGATGGTGGTCAAGAGGATGCACAGGAATGCCCCCACCACACATGGCCTCTGGTTGCTGGAAGGGCCTTACCAGCCACAAGACTGTAGACGGCCAAACTATGAGGGGCCCTAGCCACTGCATAAGTGGAAATGGAGGCCCAGAGAGGAGCCTCTAGTCAGTGGTCTGTGGCAGAGCCATGCCTCAGGCCTGGGGGGTGACCTCTAGTTGTTCATCAATTCCCTCAGGCAGTCACTCAGCAGACACCTACCCTGATGGGAAGACTTGCCCCAGGCACTGACAAGAAGAAATAGAGTGAGGAAAAGAAAAGAGCCTGTCCTTTCCCCAGGAAACTCCCTAAGAGAACTCTCTCCGACTTGAGGCCTCCTGTCGGCAGGGCCCCGTGAAGCAGGGCTGGGCCTCGGAGTGTCTCCAGGTCCTGAGCTTGCCGTGTTCATCTCGGTCCATCAAGAGTGAATGCTGCCCTCACCCTGACCCCCCATGCTCACCCAGTATCTCCAGCCTCTTGCCCCAGCTGCCAAAACAACCTTGACCAGGCAGCATTCCCTCAGCCCCCACCTCTCCCGACCCTCCCACCTCCTCCAGGCTACAGCCCACCCCCCACCAGGCTGCCCACCCATGTCAGCCCCCAGGGTGCATAGCCTTCCCCTTCCCTGAGCTCATCAGTCGGTCGCTTTCCCTGCCCCTACTCTGTGCTGGGCCTGGGAGACAGTGATGACTCAGAGCCAGCCCTACCCTCGGGTCCTTCCAGACAAGGACAAATAGGCATTTTCCCTCTGACAAGCAGATTAATGCTTTCCTCTCAGGAGAGGCTCTTAGAGCCTGGGAAATGTTGCCCCCTCTGGCTCCAGAGCAGCTCTGAGGGCAAAGAGACTCATATCTGAGGTCCTCCTCCCCAGCCACCACCTCCTCCCCGGGATTTTCCATAAATCCTTGAGTGACAGGGAGAAAAGGACTAAGAAGAGTGAGGGAGGACTGGAGAGAGGTGCACACTCACAGGCATCCTCCTGCACACACAGACACAAGTCCCATGCATCCCATTCAGACATAGGCACACACATGCCATGAGCACGCACACACACAGAGAAGCAAACACCAGACACATACACACACACGCAGATATAACCATACCAGCACACACACAGATGCGGGCACACATGCATACTTAGACACACAAACGCCTGCACAAAGTCACACCGGGTAACCACACACATAAACACACTTACCTACATTGAGGCCCACGGGCTTTCACATCGTCACGCGGGATCATGTGCAAACACAGAGACAATATGCAGGCACACACATGTTGCAGCCGCACAGACACACACAGAGACACTCATAGGCGGACAAGTTCACACGAGGTCATCCAAGTCTCATGATCACCATGGGCGTGTGCGTCACCTTGGCTCTGACCCATTTTGCTCTACCCTGGAGCTGAGCGGTGCCTCTCCCCACAGCCTGGGGTTTAGCAGCAGCCCCTATGTGGGTGGGCTACAGCCTATGACAGGAAGAGGGGAAATGGAGATCTGGGGGCATCATTGAAGGAAGGAAGATGCGCTCTGAGGGAGTCCTCAGCCAGGCTCAGGGGCCTACCCGGTGGCCCTGGTACAGGGTAGGTGCCAAGAGAAGTGTCAGGTGTCATTGCAAGCCTGGGGTCCTTGTCATTTCAAGCTGGCCACACTCTGCTGGCTGCAGGCCAGGAAACTCAAACACAGAGTCCAAACCAAGAGCCTGCTTCCTGGGGGGCCCAGGGGCCTTCAGCATCCTGTCACCCGCCTCTGCTGAGACTGGGAACAAGAGCCACCCTGGCCCTTGCCCTCCCCCCACCCCCGCTGAGAATCCCAGACACAGACTTGCTGCTCCAGCAGATTTCCAGGGTTGGGAGCAGAGGAATCGATGATGCTCAGAGCATTTACCACCAGTGGGAATAACTGCCCTGGGCCTCCCTGACACCAGAAATAAATGATTCCCCGAACAGAAAACCACTCAGACGCGGCCAGAATGACCCGCTGGAGAGTGCTTTCACCTTGAGGAATTGCCCGTGCTGGCAGCAGCGGGCCACTCTGAGCCTGGGTCAGGCTCTCTGTGCAGCACAGGGTCGGATCGCACAGCATCCGGGCCCCAAGACCCCGACAGCCCAAGCCACGGCCACCAACAGCTCTTCCAGGCAGCCTCTCAGCCCTGGGCACACGTGGGCAGGGCCTGGAGGCCCAGTCTTTTAGAGAGCAGCTGCTTGGAAGGATCTGTCTCTGGAGAAAAATGGGGTTTAATTTTCTTAAACAGAAAACCTGGTTTCTTTCCCTTCTCACATAACTCCCAGGCTGCTGACAAGCTCTAGAGAGGAAGATACCAGAAGGCACATGAGTTCCCTGGCTCGTGCAAAACCCCACCACCTGCTGAATCCCCCCAAGTGTTTCTAGGAGTCCCAGGAGGTGACCCACACGTGCTCGTGGAGGAAGCTGGTCAGTCGCCGCACGACAGCTGCGGATTTATTCCTCTTCTTCTAGGGACTGTGTCTGCCCGACACTGACACTTCTGCTGGTCACCACTGGGCCCCCCAGGCACCACTGTGGAGCCAGAGACTGTCCCCCAAATGTAAAGCTGCCCCGCAGCTGTGCAAAGTGGGGCAAAACCTCTCTCCTCCCACGTCACGCTCTATCAGAGGAATCCGGAGTAGGGCTGCTTGGGCCCCACGGCCTTATGGAGTTTTAGGGAAAGGCCTTTTGCACTTCTGACTTTCCCAGCCGTCCGCTCTCCCATGCTTAGCATCCAGACATGAGCCCATGTGGGTTGGTGATAGAGACACAGGCAAGGCTGGACTTAGAACTACTTTGCCCCTTAATGCCTCCACTAGGCAAACCCATTGGCCTGGCTACCTCTTCCCTGGGATAAGGACTCTTCCCGAAGGACCACCGTCCACACGAAAGAGCATGCTGTCCTACTGGTTTGGCAGAAATATCTAGCCTCTCCTGAATTCTAGAGATGGACATTGGTTTGCCTCAGGTAAAGAGCCCCATTGCAACAGACACATGTTCGGCCTGTAAAAGTAATGAGATGGGCCGGCCCCGTGGCGTACCGGTTAAGTGTGCGCACTCCAGGTTCGGATCCCGGGCGCGCACCGAGGCACCGCTTGTCAGGCCACGCTGTGGCAGCGTCCCGCATGAAGTGGAGGAAGATCGGCATGGATGTTAGCTCAGGGCCAGTCTTCCTCAGCAAAAGAGAGGAGGATTGGTATGGATGTTAGCTCAGGGCTGATCTTCCTCACACACACACACACACACACAACAAAAAGCCACATCTGAGTTTAATAAAAAGATAAAGATGTGCAACAATTAAAAAAAAAAATGTAATGAAAACACCTTAGCAATGTCAGAGGCCAGGCCCTGGCTTGGCGTTGCTCACACCAACTCCACCTGAAATGGCTCAAGGGACGAGAACATTGTCTCCCGTGGGCGGATCCTTGTGCTCTGCGGAGGGCTGAGACCTGACCACCACCTCTCTCCTAGCAAAGTGGGCACAGGCGGAAGATCTATACTTAGTGCTCCCCACTCCCACACCACTTGCCCCACTCGCTTCTTTTCCAGACAAAATGAAGACTGTTGGTGTAGAAGAAGGGAGAGATTACTGCCCCATGCTAGAAGCCGATGTTCCCCCAAGGGCTCCCTCCCCCACCTCCAGCTCCACCTTCAGGACCCTTGCTCAGTCTCCCCAGTCCCACTCTGCTGCTCTGAGGCAGGCCCTGAGGACCAATGACCCTGCAGCCTTGGTGCCTGGCCTCCCCTGGGACTCTGCTCACACCCCAACCTCATTTCCCCTTCAATGTGGCCCTGGGTGATCTGTCCTGAAAGGCTTGACCCCGTTACCTTTGGCTTCCATAGTTACAGGGAAGTTAGAGTGCAGGGTTGGCCTCCGGCTGGACATCATGCAAATATCCACACTCTTCTCAAAGACGATGCTAACAACATCCCCAGCTGTGTGCTTCTCGGGCTCAAGCAGCCTGAAGAGGCCTCTTGGGAGAGAAGAGGCCCCTAGAAGAGCAGATCTGTATTGCAGCCAGCACAGAGGGTGAGGAAGGGCTCACAGTCGGCAGGTCCCCAGGAGGCAGGACCGTGGGGACCAGCTCGGGGCTGTGATTCCCCCTTGGGGCAGCGAAGGAGTGAAGGGGTTCAGAACATGCCACTCCAAAATATGCCACTTTGGCATACTGATTATTTTGAGGAGAAGGCACTTGAGAAACAGCAGATGCAGGAAGGGGTCTGTGCCCTCCCACAGTCTACCTGAAAGCAAGCCATAAAATTTCCCCTGAGAAAGGTGCCCTCCCTGCACCAGGAAGAGAAGAACATTCTTATCATCAGAGCCTGGGAATCGAGGTCGAAATGGATCTGTACCAACAGACCTACTAAAATAACCCTTATCTTCCATTAGTTTCCCACATATATTTTGTAGTTGCTGTCTCACAATTTACTGTCCCTAGCCAAAGCCCCTTTGTCTTGTCACATCCCCACAGTTTATCATTATTTGCATAAAAATGTATCTAAGCTTTTGGGCCTAATATCTCCTTCAGGTCTTCATTTTCTTTCTGAAGACTGCCGTGTGCACATAAAAATATTAAATAAATTTATAAATAAATAAATGTGTATACTTTTCTCCTGTTCATCTGTCTTACGTCGGTTTCATTCTTAGGCCAGCCACAGAACCTAAGAGGGTCAAGGGAGGTTTTTACTCCCCTGCAGGAGCATCTTAGAACCTGGCGGTCTGAGGAGAAGTGCAAAGGCTGCTGGTCATTTAATTGCCCCCGAACTTTAATAAATGCCTCAAAAACTCCAAAGTCTCTCTGAATCCTTTAAGTTTTGGAACCACATCTGCTGCCTTTTGTTGTAATGTGGGATGTCAGGCTGTCAGCAGCTGGTGCTGTGATGAGGCACCAACAACAACTTAGTCAAACTCTGAGACCAGATCTACAAGGAATCTGGAAAAGTCCCCCAGATGTGAGGAGACAGAAGACACCCAGTGCAGACCCTGCACTATAACCTGTGTCAAGGCACTAATCTGCCTTTGGGTCAGTCCCAAAGGGGAAATAGGAAAGGGTTCCAAAAGAGAAAGCAGGAACCAGGAGGGTCCTGGAGGGAGGTGATGGTGTTACTGCACAAAAATAGGGTTCTGATGAGCATAAACAAGCCAATTAACTATGGCATCAGCTTTTGGGGAAAGAAATTAACTTTATTCTGCAAGATTGATTTACAGGGAGACAGAGGGCATGTGCCCTCAGATCTGTCTCCCTGATTTAGGATTGGGGGTGAAATATAAGAGGTTAGGGAGAACAAGCTGGCACGTGAAAACGCTGGCGGGACAGATTTTGATTGGTGGGCTTCAAGCATTTATGGTAAGGTTCTAAACATTTATGATGAGGTTCTAAACATTTATGCTAAGGTGGAGAAGGAATTTTAACAGTGGATCTTCCTGAATGACCCCTCGCTTCTGATAAGAGTCCAACTTTTAACTTCTGGTCATGTCCCCGTCCTTTGGTTCCATGGGGAGGAGAATCTTTGGTTCCATGGTCATTTCAGGTCAAGATTTCTTCTTCTGCGCATGCTCTGGCTACATGACTTTGGAAATTTTCTGAAAGACAATTTCTTAATTACTCTGTTGACAAGATGGTGTCCGTTGAACTGGTCCTGGAGGGCCTGCGGTTACAACAGCAGCACCATGCAAACTGTGCAGAGAGAAAGGCATCTTGCCCACGGCCTTGAGGATGTGCAAGATGATGGACACAGGGGTTGGGAGCAGCAGACTAGGAGTACTTCCTGTCCTGAAGGTGACACATCTCTAATGCTGGGGTGGAAGCACTGGACATTCTGCTCACCTGACTCTATGGTAGCTCTCTGCCTGTGTCAAGGGTACATTCCCTAATTCCCTAAGCAGCTCAAAGGAAGTTTTAAGGTGCTTAACACTTCCTCAAGGTTGTTTTTCAGAGCTATGTTGGGAAGAGATACCAATGTCAACCGGCCTGAACCAGATGGAGCCCCACTGCAAGGGCAATGCTCAGAGAGAGCCATGATTTTGGAAATGATTCCGCATGGACTCCTATTTCCTGCAGATATACTTTACTTTGTGTGACAGCTACTTCTGGTGGAGAGTCTGATTTTAGCTTGCCAGGACTAACCCACTTTGGTTTGGTAGCACCTGCAGACACAGAGAGAAGGTACTGGCCACATGTTCCCTCCTAGTGAGTTAGTGAGTTCTGAAAAATTCACTCCAGCAGCTCCTGGTTATGATTTGTTTCACGTGCACATTGACCATAAAGAGAAAACGCCCTAATACCTTTCTCTCTCCCTCTCTCTTGCTCATTCCCATCTGTCTCTTTCTCTCTTATCTCGTGTGCGTGTGTGTGTGTGTGCGCGCGTGCGTGTGTGTGTGTGTGTGTGTGTGTGTGTGTGTTTATTAGTAGTTTATTAGTATTTTAAAATCTGACTGCAGTTGGAGACATTGTCCTAAGAGGATAAGAGAATTCTTCTGAGAGAGAATGCTGCTCTTTTGTTTGGGAAAACACCTTAATGGATGTTTTAATTATGCGAAGAGAGGCCCCAGGGCCTCTCTGGATGGGAAGGATGAGACAAAAAGGAAGCTAAATTGCACTGCATAATAAACTCGCAGGTATTTTGGAATGTCCTAGGAGGTAGCCTTAGGAAAGAGGCCCCCAGCAAGAGGGGGAAAGCCAGGAGCCTAAGGAAAAAGGCAGCCAGCGAGGATCGCAGCCTTCCCCCGCCACCCCATCCCTGAACTGACACCCTGTGGGACAGCACTGGCTTTCCCCACAGCAAGTTCAAGTTGCTTTACCTAGATGTTACTGGAAAGGGCAGCCTAGAAGGCTGGAAAGCTGAGGCATCTGGATTACAGATTTCAACTATTTCACTCGCTAGGTCTGCAAATTTTTATTATAAAGCAATAAATTGGCACTTTGATGTCTGCTGTAACCTTTCTGGAAGTTGGGGAAGGGTGGAGGCAGCATGGTGAACAATGAGATGGAGACGAAGCAACTGGCCACCAAAGAGAGATTCACAGGTAGAGCAGAGATGACCAACGGGTGTTTGGCTTCGGTTCTGTTTTGCGGTTTGCAAGGTCACCCTCTGTCCCATGGCTTCACCAACTCATCAGTAAGATCCACATCTCTTGCTGATGACTTGTGGCATCCTATTGGACTTTTGGGGGATGTGATCAAATGCTGAGTCCTGCTCCAGTGTGAAAACAGCAATAGCAGAGACTTGGTCACGCCTGGGTTCCACCCAAGCTAAATGTGTTCCATTCAAAAGGCTGTCCTTTATTGTTAGATGATGTCCTTCCTATGTTTTATGGAATGATGAGATATTTTTTGCATGTCCTTACTTGACAAAATAAAAATTTGAACCTAGTATTACCTCCCTTTTTAAAAAAAATTTTTTACTGATCCTTGAAATCCCAAAGTCTGACGTAAAGCCGCACTCTCAAAGTCCTGCACCTTGCACAAATCTTAATGAGGAAAGAAATGCCCCTTCCGATGAGAGTGGCTCTCCCTTGCATCCAGCTTTTCACTGCTTCTGTGTCAGCGTGTGTGGCTTTACTACTCACTGTAAGATCAGGAAGGCCAGCACAATCTTTCAATCGATGAAACAAGTCCTTCAACGAAACAAATGAAGGTTTTATGGACACTTGATGTCCTTGGGCAAACTTCTTGTGTTTTTCCTGAATAAGCATCAGACTTAGAGGCACATGTTTTTTAATTGGGTGTTCAGTTCCCAATATCAGAATTTTTCATCTCCTCAATCATGCTTAAATACTGTTTAGTCTTCTAGGGAAAAAATCTTTTAATGTTCTCTTGTATTCTTTCTTCATCCTTGTCCTGAAGTGCAATGGCCCTTTCTCACCCCTCATCGTACATAATATCTTGGCCTCCCCATGCTCCTGTAACTCCTGCTCCCAGAGTCTCCTCCTTCCTCTCTGACCACGGCCAGATGAGGCTCCTCCTCCACGCTCTGCACTTGGTCCTCTTCTCTCTCCACACCCATGCTTTTCACAGTGTCATCTGGACCTGCACTCAAACTGTCTGGGTAGCCTGTTGAGCACATGGCTGCCTGTTGCAGGCGTTAGGAGGCTGAAAATCAGCCAGAGCTGGAGCTCAAGGACACCTTAAATTACACAGAGTCACCTGGTGACCATCTCCCTCCCCCAGGTCAGACCAAGGCTCAGTAGGTGACCACTTGGGTCAGGGCTCCTGGTGGCACATCTGTTCTAGGTTTCCCATCACATCTTTTGGGAAGGCTCCTCGCAGCCAAGATGTGCAACACCCTTCCCTTCTCTCTCCTCCACCATCAGTGAGGGCATCTCTGCAGTGTTGCCCTGGACCTTCACAGCTGTTAGATATTTAGGCCCACATGCCCCAAGGTCACTAGGAAGGATCCTGTGGCTAGCACCTTCTTTCTGTGTCTGCAGGCGGAGAGTGAGCATGGAGTAAGGTGGTTGTACCAATAGACACTCTCACCAATGGTGAGAGTTCTACTGTTCCCACATCTCTGCCAACACTTGGTGTTATTCTCCTTCTCTCTTCGCCAGTCTTACACATATAAAGTAGAGAGTGGAGAGGGTTGGAGCAAAGCTCTGATTATCAAGAGCTCGTTACGCTTTCTCAGGCCTCTGGCCTATGGAATGAGATAAATTATCAGATAGTTACCTCCCTGCAGAATACAGGCTCCACTTCCCTCAGATGTGCTGAGAGGATTGAACCTTCATAGATGGAACCTCCACACCAAGGAAGATCAGGGACTGTGTGGCCTTACACATTGAACCCAAGATCATTCCCCCACAATTTGGGAGCACACACAATGTGTGTGAGTCATTGTGTGGGGGCAGATGTACATGTATATAATCATGTGTGTTTGGGGGCATTTAATATTAGTTGCAATATATGTGTGTGCCTGTATACTTGTGTGAGGTGTGTATATGTGGCTCTGCTAATGTACAAGTGTTTGTATGAATATGATCAAGCACAAACACTGGTGTGTACAACTCTTATAAAGGACAAGGCAGTGAGGGGTGCCATAGTGTGATAAATGAAGAATATGGAAAGCTCATAAGGAAAGAAAAAAAAGGAAACGTTATGGGCTGAAGGTTGTGTCCCCCAAAATTCATATGTTGAAATCCTAACCCCCAATGGGATGATATTAGGAGGTGGGGCCTTTGGGAGGTGATTAGGTCATGAGAGTGGAGCCCAAAGAGACCCCAAAGAGCTTTCACTCACCCTTTCCAACGCATGAGGACACAGTGAAAAGACGGTTATCTATGAACCGGGAAGAGAACCTTCAACAGAAATCTGCCGGTGCCTTGATCTTGGACTTCCCAGCCTCCAGAACTATGAGAAATAAATGTTTGTTGTTTAAACCACTCAGTCTATGGTATTTTGTTAAAGCAGCCCAAGCAGACTAAGACAGGAACTAAAGGAATTAAAATTGTGTTTCTCCCTTCTCTTCCTCTTCTATGATTCCTTCTCTGACTTACAGCACATGGTGACTCAGAAAAGTTCTGAAAAATCTCATAGTTGGAAGGAGCCTTCTAATGCTTGAAACCCTTCTGCAGCATCCCCAACAAGTAACTGTCTTCTTTTGTTTAAAACCTTTTGATGCTGTCTCAGGGCGCTCACTGCCACTCCAGGGAGTACCTCTATTTATCAGGTGGCTCTGATCACTGGAAACACCTTCCTTATGTTACCTGAAATCAGTATCCCTGCAATTCCACTCACTGATGCAGCTCCTATCTGATGGGTTTCACAAACCAAGTTCATCTTCTCTGGGCCAACCTTGTTGTGGTCGCTTGAAATATGAGCCCCAGGACAGAACACAATTCTCCAGACTCAGTCAAATCAGAGTAAGCAGGGCAGTTGAGAAGTATTTGCCATGGCCAAAACAATGCAGGGGTAAGGACTGACATCTAGAAAATTCTGAGAACTCCTGAAAATCAACACAAAAGAGATAGGCCCTACAATAGAACAATGGTCAAAGGATAACGACCAGACAACTTATGGAGCAGGAAACTCAAAGGCTAAGGAGGATTTGAAAAGATGCTCAAACCACATTAGGAAGCAAACAAATGCAAATTAAAATGACAATGAAAGATTGCTTTATATGTGTTAGACTGGCAAGAGAAACTGAGTAATACCCAATGTTGGCAGAGATGTGGGAATGGTGGAACTCACCACTGGTGACAGGGTAGAATGGTACAAGCACTCGGGACAGCAGCCTGACCGCCCAGGTAAATAAGGATGCACTACCCTCTGACCCAGCAGATCCTTGCCCAAGTATATATCCCAAGTGCGTTCTCATATGGGTCCATAAGGGACATTGCAAGGATGTTCATACAGTTGTTTGTGATTGCAGGAAATTGAAAGCAATCTAAGTGTCCACCACCAGGGAAGTGGATAGGTAAAATGTTGGGAGATTCAGCATTTGGAAGCATTTAGAAGCGATGAACTTGATGTACTTGTGGCAAGACGGATGGAAATTTAGCAGCAAAGTGCTGAGTAGGAAAAATAAGACAGAATGAGCTCTATGACGTGATCCCATTTATATAAATTTAAAACAACAGCAATACACACTTTACAAGAAGACATATAAACAAGAAGAATGTGTTCTAGGCAGGCAAGGAATGGAGAGAGATAAGGATAAATCTGAAAACAAAAGAAGCAAGAAAGGAGTCTTGTGTGGACTGATGATGTGGTATGCCAAGAATCAGAGGTCAAATAACTAAGAGATGAGGGAAACAGTATATTTCCATTAATGTGGCCTAACATCAAATTAGCATTTTTAACTGGCCATACAAACACTACTTGGTTTCCTTTCCAGATATTCCTACCACTCCCACCCAAACAATGGCCTTTTTAGACCTAAATACAGGACTCCATATTTAGTGCTGTTTCAGTTCATCTTGGCAGATTTGGTCCAATTTTCCAGGCTATTGAGCTCTTTATGGATCCTGATTCCGCTATCCGTGAGGCTGGCTATTCTTTCTATCTTGATGGCATGCAGGATTAAGGTCCCTGTGCTATCTGCATTCTCCTAATATCTTCTCTCATTCAACTCTTTGTAGGCATCCACTGTAGGCCAGACCCTGTACCGGGTAAATACAAAAATGTAAAGAAAGGGTCCCTGTCCTCAAGGAACTCACAGAGTAGAAAGGAGAGAGACATGAAAACCCAAGGTTACAATGTAACAGCACCATTGCTGCAAAGCAAGGGACATGGGAACAGAGGGAGGAAGGGCGGCCAGGTCTCTCTGTGGATTAGGAAAGATGTCCCAGAGAGGGTAGAACTTAGGCTGCAACTTGAGAGAAAAGGAGTCATCCAGGAGGGAGAGACGGCAGGAAGAGTGGGCCTACAATGAAGGGAGTGAGTATGCTCGTTGCCTGCCCAATCTCCATTCCAACTTCTCCCAGAGTCAGTTCTCCACGTTTCCTCTGGAAAGCTGCCCCACCCACTGTTATTTCATGTGCTTTGGGAAAAGCTAATTCCAATCTCTGCTCCAAGGATGGGCATGTGGCTCAAGACCCAGACCATCAGAGCAACACCTTCCTCTGACCACTGTGATTGGTTGATGGGTGAGGACCTGACCCAAGGCAAGCCAATCAGGTCCAACTAAAGTTAATCCTGTACTTTGAGTATTCATGTGAGAGGCATGCTATCTCTGCTGGATTTGTTCCTGTGACAATGTAGCAATCTAGAGCTGTGGCAGCTATCTTGCCACAACGAGAAGAGAAGCCTACTGGAGAAAGGAACCAAGAAGTGAAAAAGCATAGCTGAGAGAAAGAAACAGCTTTCTGATGATACTGCTTGAGCCCTTGGACCCAGCCATGCCTAAATCTGAGCAAGATCTATCCCTGGATGTTCGGTTACATGAACAAATAATTTCCTTTTTGCTTAAATCAATTTGAGTTAGATTTTCTGTTCCTTGCAATTTAAAGAGTCCTGACTGGTCCAAAGTGACAGAAGATGAAGTTAGACAAATAGGCAAAGGCTAGATGGGAATTTAGATTATATTCAATGGGATGGTGGTTGTAGAAACTGAAGAGTCCAGAGCAAGGAGTAAAATTACATGATTTGCATGATTCACATCAAAGATCACTAGGATGGCCAGAGTGGAAGATGAGACCAGAGGCAAAGAGGCCAAATAGGAGACTAATGCAGTAATCCAAGCAAACAAGGAAGGTATCCCAAGCTAGGAAGAGGAAGGAGTCTTAGTTCAGTGCACTATAACAAATTACCATAGACTGGCTGGCTTAAACAACATTTATTCCCCATGGTTCTGGAGTCTGAAAGTCCAAGATCAGGTTAATAGTATGGTTCAGTTCTTGGTGAAGGCTGCCTTCCTGGTTTACAGATGATGGCCGTCTTCTCGTTGTATCCTCATATGGTGGAGAGCAAAGACAGAAGCAAACTCTATCATGCCCCTTCTTATAAGAACACTAATCACATTCATGAGGGCTCCACCCTCATGACCTAATTGCCTCCTAAAGGCCCCATCACCAAATATCATCACATTGAGGATTAGAGTTTCAATATACGAACTTTGAAGGAATGCAAACATAGTAGAAAGAAAGTCCATAGTAGAAAGAAAGGAAAGAATGGATCTAAGAGAAACTTAAGAGGTGGGATCCCTTGGATTCAGGACTGGAGTAGAATTGAGGGAGACATGGGGCTAAGGGAAAGGGAAGATTCTGGAATAACTCTTGGGTTTCTGGTAGTGGTGACTTTATGGCCTCACAGTTGCCTTACCTGGAGACACAGAACACTGGAGAAGAAGCAGGTTTAGAGCAGAGGAGAAGGAGGAGATGGAGGTGAGAAGGAAAGGCCAATGATGCATTCAGTTTGGGATGTGTTGAATTTGAGCTGCCTATGACACATCCAATGAAATGTCCAATACTAATGAGTCCATAAGTCTGGAGTTCAGAAGACAGGTCCATGGCCATGGATGTAGACATAGGGTCAGCAAAGACTTCCCAGAGGAAGTGATGATAGCTGAGCTGAGAAACCAAGAATGATTTAGAGACAGCCGGGTGAAGAGGAAGGGGGGGAGAGTGTTTCAGGTAGAGGCACTGCATACACAAAGACCCCAAGGCCTAAGAAAGCTTGGCCTCTGCTCTGACAGTCTGGCCATCATTTTGAAGATAATGAAGAAAATGGAAACTCCTGGAAAACGCAGCACATCCACCTCTGCTTGATCTGCTGTGAGTGCCCAGCAGGGCTGGTAGAGAGATAACATGGACAGTATGAAAGTGATCAGCCATGGGAACTGACAAAAGCCAGAGGTGTTTTCTTGTCAACCTTGAGCAGCAAGGCAGCAGACATAAGCAAAGAATAGCTAAAGCTGTTGCAAGACTGAATTTCCTTTGAAACATCACAAATGAAAAAACAAAATCCCCTTAACCTAGTGACGGCTCCTGATGGAATAAAGCACTTTCTCTGAAACTACCCCCAAATTAGCAAAGCCATAATTAGGATTACTAAATGAATAGATCAGAATTCCATAGAGAAAATATTTACTCAGGCAAAACCTCCTCAATTCAATAGCTCTTTCAATTAATTTTTTCTAAAGTTTTGGATTTCCACAGACTAATCTGCTGGTATTCAGAAGGATTTGTAAACCACTTTCCAAGTAGTTAAAAAGTGTGAAATGTCTTTGCCAGGAAGCTCTTTGGGGACCTTTGAAAGAACATACAGAGAGGAGTGAGGTGTCCAAAATGCCTCCCTACAGCCAACAGGACACCACTCTCTCTGGTGCTAGTTCACTTCCCACTGGAATATGCATTACAAACTGTCCCAAGCAATGTAGGATTGTCCAATGACTTGGCCAAGTTCTAAAGTGGTGGTTGCCTCTGCAGGAGGGATAGAGAAAGGGTGGGAGCCTTCTTTGCTGTAGAACTGAAGATTCCATTTGAAGGAAGCTAATGGATGATTAGAGCTGGTCACAATGAAGACGGACTGTGTTGCTTTGAATGTGATACTAAATCAAGCCTGGACCACATGGAGCACTGAGATTTATTTGGATTACCCTAAGATTTTTACTATACCTGGTGGTCTAATGGTTAAGATTCTGTGCTCTCACCGCCACGGACCAGTTTCGTTTCCCAGTCAGAGAACCACACCACCCATCTGTTGGTTGTCATACTGTGGTGGCTGTGTGTTGCTGTGATGCTGAAAACTACACCACTGGTATTTCAAATACCAGCAGGGTCACCCATGGTGGACAGGTTTCAGTGGAGCTTCCAGCCTAAGACAGACTAGGAAGAAGGACAGGGCCACCCACTTCCAAAAAAATTGGCCATGAAAACCCTATGAATATTAGCAAAGTATTGTCTGATATAGTGCTGGAAGGTGAGAGGATGGCTCAGGGTTCCACTAGGAGTCACTAGGAGTCAGAATCGACTTGACAGCACTAACAACAGCAAGATTTTGGCTAGTAGGATATCTGGGAGAACTCTTTTTTTTTTTTATAATTTTATTTATTTATTTATTTTTCCCCAAAGCCCCAGTAGATAGTTGTATGTCGTAGTTGCACATCCTTCTAGTTGCTGTATGTGGGACGCGGCCTCAGCATGGCCAGAGAAGCAGTGTGTCGGTGCGCGCCCGGGATCCGAACCCGGGCTGCCAGCAGCGGAGCGCGTGCACTTAACCGCTAAGCCACCGGGCCGGCCCTGGGAGAACTCTTGACGTGGAAGGAAAGCAAAGCCCTACCCAGAGCCCTAACCCACCTACTAGCACCATCTCCCTACTCCCTACTCCCACCACTGCCCCTATACATTTCCCTCTTTTTGTGCAGAGTAGCTGCACAAAAAGTGACTCTTCCCTGCCTTGCTTCCAATTTTGCAGTCTCCCTCCCAGGACCCCATTCAGTGAATGGTGTTTGAACTCCACCTTCTTTAGAAGAGAGTGGGAAGTTGTAAATAAGTATTTTTCTGTGGCACACTTTTTCCCTTGTGAATGAGGACCAGAGTTTCGTGAGGAGCACAGTTAGAGGCCTGGCTGAGGATAAGTGGGCAGCTTTAGTGGTCACTGTGGCTGCAGAACCTTCGCAAAGCCACCTGGGCATTCCTGTCCAGGCAGACATGAGGCTGCCCTGAGGTCCTTCTGAAAACCCCAGCAGGGGCAGTTCCGCCCAGAAGTGGGTTCAGGCCCCACATGTGCAAAGGCCACACCAGACCACAAGAAATGGAGGCCAAGACTAGAGCAAGAAAGTGGAATAATGGATCTTTCAGGAAAAGATGTCCATGCTTCAATCACCTGAGGGCAGTCTCTGTAAACTATAAAATCCATAGTCACAGGACATTCCAACTGAGTGGTTTCTGGGCCCCCACATGTCTTGGGCAAAGGAGACAACCATATCCTTCCTCTCTTCTTCAAGCCTTGCCCACCCGTTTCCACCTGGGAAAGCTGGGGTTGCCATGCTGATCAGAGTCAGATAACACACTCCCGCCAATATCGCTTTTCCACAGGGGCGAGCCTGAGAGCTGCTGGCAAGAGAGTGGAGCTGACTCTTAGTATCTGTTTGTCCCCACACATTGCCATGGGAAAAAATAATTATCACTCTCACTCAACGGAAGAGGACAGAAAAACATAGCTAACAGACTGGGGCAGCCCCACATAGACGTCTCATTTCAGAACCCCTAGGAGGGGCTCACCTTAATGGCGCTCGAATCTAATCCTGTAACTCAGAGTCACTGGGGGGCCGGGATGAGGTTAGGGAGAAGTGGTTTGGAGTCCTGGCAAAGGGGGAGTATCTGAATTTCTGATACGCCAGCAGGGGGCAGCAATGAGCAAGAACCAAGAGTAGTTTGTAGGCTGACTTCTGCATTACTGGAAACTTTGGAAATACTAAGGAGAGAACCCCTTGAAAGGATTGGACTCCATGCTATTCAGATTGGTGGAGGTGCAGAGCCTTCATACATTCAGATATTTTTGTTTGGGAGGATTTGGCCTGCAGAATCCACCAAGTAGGATGTTGTCAGATATTTACACAGATATTTATGTTAATTAAAATATGCATTTGACAGATTGTATTTTCCAAAGATGGCCACAGCAATATTGCCCATCCCACATGTCCTTGTGATGTAACCTTGCCACACCCCTATCAGGAGGTGTTTATTTCCCCCTTGTATCTGAGTGGTCCAATGTCTGCTTCAACCAATAGCGTACAGCAGAAGTGACATTGTGCCAGTTCTGGGCATAGCTTTTAACTGTCCTGGTAGCTTCTGCTTCCTTGGAATGCTCACTCTTGGGATTATCCCTCTCGGCACCCAGCTACTGCATTGACTCTATTTTCTTATTTTCTGTATTCTTAATGCTCTGGCATTTAGGCCCTTGATCCTGGAAAGATTGCTCTTCTCAGGGTTAGCTAATTCCTACAACCTCTCTTGTGAGTGTGCCTTAGATATACAAACCAACCAGTCCAGAGCCCATGCTTCCAACCAGCTCCTTTATAAAATTCTCACACACGAAGCCAATATTTGCCCTGCCCTAAATCACCCCAGGGCCAAGTACCAGACAACTAAGGACCACTCCTTTAGCCAGAGCCTACCAAAATTATTCAAACTATCCAATCCTAAACTTACTCACTGTCCCCACCCTGCCTCACCCATTCCTTCTTGTGATAGCCCCAATAAAGGCTCTGGGCTATGCTATGCTCTCCTCTCCTCTCTTTCTGCCTCCTGACTGATCCTGGTGCTTCCTCGTGTGGCCCTGTCTGGCATGCAGTGCCTCCTGTTTCTAGGGATCTAGAGTGAGTATAAACTTTTTCCTCCATGTCTGTGTGTCTTACTATACCTAATTAAAACAAATCTTGGGTACATTTTAGAATAGCCACTATGCTATGAGAAGCCCAAGCCACATGCAGAGGCCACATGAAGGCGTGACAGTCAGTAGCCCAACCTGAGCTCCCTGACCGCAGCCTGTGTCAGCTGTCAGCCATGTGAGTGAGCCCTCTGGGACATTCAGCACAGAAGACCACAGCACCAGCCAACTTCTGACTGCAAATGCGTGAGAGACCCCCAGAGCTGAGGCCAATCAACCCACACAATAATAAAAGGTGTTTTAAACCACTCTGTTTTGGGGGTGGTGATACACAGCAATAAATAACTAGAACATACATCATGTTCTTTCACTGAAGGATCAGTTCCTGTAATATTAAGTTCCCATGAATGGTACTATAGCTCCTTGCTCCTCAAAACTTGAGCATCACCTAGAAGCTTGTTACAAACGCAGAGTTTCAGCCCCATCTCAAACCTACTAAGACAGAGTCTGCATTTTATCAAGAGCCCCTGACGAATGCACATTAAAGTTTAAGAAGCACTGCTGTGGCAGATATTGACTACACTCTGCCCAACTCCCCTTGGTTCCTTTAAATGGTTCTCTGTGCTCCTCCTCCAGCTTCTGTCTAGGTGCTTTGATTCTAAGAGCTTGCACCTGTGATCTTCAGCCATTTGCCCTTGGGTTACTGTAGCTGCTTTGCCCCTACATGCAGACAGCCAAGAGTGTCTGGGAGTTTATGTCCCCTGGGGTAGCCCACACAATGACTAGCTAGAATGGCAGTATGAATGCCTAGCTCTCTTGCCTCAAGGTGGAACAAACTTTAAGGTGTAATTTCCTCCAGAGGTGTCCAGGATCAGTCTGAGACTTGGACTTCGCCTGAAATTTCACCCTTGCTTCACTTCCTCATCTTCCCTGCCCTGCTTCCCCTACTGTCTTTCCAGTTTCTCTTAGGAGCTCTTCCATTAATAAATCTCTTGCCCGTGAACCCTCATCTCAGGGCCTGCAACAGGTACCTGAGATAGGTAACATAAGAACATGTCAACTATCAGAACTTAGCACCGCCCTATCACATCCTAGTCACACAGGTAGTAGACATGGGCTAACATATTAGAACATATAGGATTAGGTGGGGAAATAGGAGTGGGGAGGAAGAGGAGACAATGAGTATAGACAACTCTTTTGAAGAGCTTTGCTATAGAGGAGAACTAAAAAATGATGCAGTAATTGGAGAGAAATGAAAGTTAAAGTGTTAATTACATTGCTGTGTAACCAATTACTCCAAAACTTAGCAGCTTAAAACAACAAACATTTATTATCTCACACAGTTTCTAAGGATCAGGAATCCTCAGGGTGGTCCTGGCTCAGAGTCTCTCATGAGGTTGCAAGTCAAGTCAGCCAGGGCTGCAGTCTCATCTGAAGGCTTGGTGAGGGCTGGAGGACCTGCTTCCAAACTCACTCATATGGCTGCTGACTAGAGGCTTAAAATCCTCTCCACTTGGGCCTCTCCATGGGATTGCTCATGACATTGCTTCCCCAGAGGTGAGTGATGAGAGGGACAGGTGTTTGTAAATGAGTAGGCAGGAATTGGGAAGGACACAATGTTAATAGTTGGTAAAAATCCCTAACCTTTGGGAGTGGGATTGAGGAGCACAGGACTGTGGGGATGATGAAGACAGACTTCTACTTTATATACTTCTGAACTCCTTTTGTAATTTTAAAACATTAAAGGAGAAAGCGTAAATGAATTGTCAGTAGTTGGTAATGAATAAAGCTAAGTCTACTGCAAAAATATCTATGAGAAGGAGAGATGATAATGATAGAAAATTTGAATTGGGTCATAAAAAAATATGTGAGTGATAAAAAAAAATATGTGGATGATTTTAGAGGCACATATCTGTCCCATTTAGGATTTCCAGAAACATATTGTGAGCTCTGGAATTGCTGCTGACCCTAGGTGGAGTAAGAGTTCCTAGCTCCACTAAGAAAGCCCAAAGCATTCTGGGAACCTTCCTTCCCCTCCCATTTGCTCTCCGCACCATTGGGGGACATCAGCTCTACATGGCCTTGTTTCAGCAGCTGCCTGTCTGGGACCTGACTCTAGGCTTTCTGGTCTGATTTTCGTAAACACCTCAAATTCAAACATCTGCTCTGACAGCATGCATGACCACTTGCCCTGGATATAGGGTCCTGACTCCTCCAGCAGAGACAAAAACTGAAATACTTCAGCCCCAGGTTCCAGCATCAGCCCCTAAGAGTAAGGACAGGTGAGCAGTTTAGTCTTAGCCCCAGAAATGCGCCTGTCCTCTGCAGGTGGCCCTGCCAGAGAAGTAGCCACACTGCCTGAGTTCAAGGGGCAAAGGAGACTTCTTGAGTCTGACCCCTTCTCCCAACAGTCTCAGGAGCTGACCACCAGGCTCAGGAGAGGTCCTGGCTGTCTCAAAGTCAAGATCACACTCTGAGCATGACCCTTGGCTCAGAAGCCTCCTCTCTAGGCATGACACTCAAGGCCCCTCATCATACATCAGTGTGGAGTGACTCAGGAAGAAGCAGGGGCTTGTGGAGATGGTGAGACCTTGGGGATCTGCACCTGTGTCAAGACAGTTAGAGAACAGAGGATTTGGTGGCCTGAAATGAGAGCTGCATGACATAGAGGAAATTCTCTTTCAAACAGAGATTGCAAAGGCTGTGGGGTAGGATTCAGCCTGATGGTTTCTGGCGCCATCCTCAGACAGAGATAGAGGGACCCCTACCCAGAGTCCCGCGACTTAGAGCAGTGCTCCGAGAAGTGTGATGTATGGACCAGTGCCAGTCCACAAATGGTCTGTTACTGGTTCTTGACGAGTTGCACACAGAAACAGAGAGTAATTTTGTAGCTGTTGAATCTTTAAAAATTTAGCCTTGTATTTTGTATGGATTTTTTAAATTTCATTTTTCTAATGATTTATTTTTACTGGATTTTTACAAAAGAATTGGTTTGTATTGGATTCGAAAATTGAAAACCAATCCTGCACCATAGAAAGTTTGCAAAGCCCTGCTTTAGGAGGCCCCATATATCACAAATACACAAAACATAAATTAATTAGCAGCACATGGGATCTGGTGCTCAGCACTGGCACAGTGCAGCCTGCAGGGGACAACCCCTTTCAGGCTCCAGGGAAACGCTGCTCCTCGTCTTTTGCCCTATGCCCTCCACACAAAAACAGCTGTGTCTGAAGGTCACAAAGGTCTCTGGGTTGTGTTTCTGCCAACACCAGAGACAGACACTACTTCAGAGTAAGAGGAAGATTTGAGTGGCAGAAGCACTTAGGTAAGAAAAAAGACAAATTAATTAACTTGTCAAATCCTTTTTCTCAGTTGGCATGATGGCATGAGTGCAGTAGTTTCCTGCAGAATGAAGCACCGTTTCCCAGTTGGACCACATGTCCACTTTCTCGGTCTTCCTTGTGCTCCAGTTCATGGTCCAGCGGGTACTCACGAATTAGTGTGGGACTGACAGTTGTACATGGCATCTGAGGAACATTTTGCAATATTAACGTTTTATCTTACCTTTGAATCCGTATATACGTCAGCATGGATGTAACCCTAATTCTTCACATCACTGCATGAATCTAGATATTACTTTAAGAGATGGTGATATTTACAATGTCAGAGGTAGAAATTTATATTGTAAAATTAAAATATTTTGTAATATTTTCTGCAATAATGATAATTTATCTTATGCAATCCCATTAAAATATTTAAACAGGATAGGTACAATTCATAGTTCACTTCCACATTTAAATATTGTTTCTAAGATTTTGATGATAATCCCACTTATTACTGAAACTTTCTCCAAATTGAAATTAATTTTTAAAATTACCTAAGAATTACATTGACTCAAAAGGGATAGTCCAATTTGTCATCATCATCAACAGAACATAAATTGTGAAAAAATCTTGATTATAACAACATAATTAACTAATTTTTCAATAAGGAAGGCAAAAAAAAAGTTAATGAAGAAATATATAATAATTTATGATTTATGTATATCTTGATTCTATTACTTATCTAAACATCACCAGCCAATCAACAGGATATCCAAGTATGTGCAAAAATAATTAAATTCTGGCATCTTTACTGCATTGCCAACTTTCGTTCATATGAAAACCATAATGTTACACTTTTTAAAAAACTTTGGTTTTATGAGGATTTTTTTTTTGGGTGGGGGGGTAAGGATGATTGGCCCTGAGCCAACATCTGTTGCCTCACAAAAAGAGGAAGATTGGTGCTGAGCTAATATCTGTGCCCATTTTCCTCTATTTTGTATGTGGGACGCCGCCACAGCATGGCTTGACAAGTGGTGCGTTGGTGCGCGCCTGGGATCCAAACCCGCGAACCTCGGGCCACCGAAGCGGACCACACAAACTTAACCACTATGCCACCGGGCCGGCCCCCTGAGGGTGTATTTTTAAGGGAGGAGGATAGAATATTTTTATCTATTAGTTTATTGGTTTCATTTATAATATTAAATATTTACACTTACACAATGTGGGCCTCTGTTTAGTATGGAGGCCTGCTTAGAACTGCCTTCCTAAGCCAGGCCAGGGCTGCCCAACAGCTGACTGGACATTCGTGAGTTCACTCCACATTTTAATTCACTTAAGAAAGAGAGCATCAGGTGAATGAAGATATGACTTGAACACAAACATCAGAAGGCAGACATGGTTTTTAGAAATAATTTGCAATTGATCCCATGTCTCATTTATTCTTCAATTAGTAGAGACTTTTGCCTAGTTTTGGCTTAAGAAAGCCACTGTAGGTGTGACGGACAGTGGACATCCGTCCGTAAGAGCTACCTCCATGATCTTCCTTTGTTGGTGTCCTGTCTTGGATCCTGGAGGGATAGGATCTGAGCCCTGCTGTGAGGGAATGCCTCTGTCTCAGATGATCACTCCTCCAAATCTTGCTCTGGAATCCTGCTGCTGGCTAAGGGCAGCAGGAAGTGGGCTTCCAACCATCCACGACTGTCCACCCTGCCCCCTGCTCAAGGTGAGACCTCTTGTGGACTGAAAAGATCACAGTTTACCCCAGGCGTCTGGACTGTGAGCCCCAAGGGAAAGCACTGGCATTTACACCATTTCTCCACTGAACGATATTTGCTTTGTTTCCAGGGTTTGTGTACGTGTGTGTCCACACACACAGGCACCATGCATGCACCTCCACGATCAATGCTGCAATGAACAGCCTTGTACACGGGCCCTTAGGTGGATGCTTTTATTTCTCTGGAATAGATTCCCAGGAGTGGGATTGCTAGGTCAAAGGGCATATGTATTTTTAATTTTAATGGATTTTTCCCAATTGATTTCCAAAAAGTCTCTAATAATTTACATCTCCACCAGCAATGATTAAGAACACACTTTTCCTCTACGTGTAATAGGTGTAGAAGCTCTTTTTAATTTTGCCAGCCTGAAGGGTGCAAACTAGTATCATATTACTACTTTAATTTACATTCCCCTGAATTCTAATGAATTTGAGCATCTTTCCATACAGTTGGATATTTTTCTTCTCTGAATTGCCTATTCGTATCATTTTGTCTATTTCTCCATTGGGTTGTTTGTCTTATCAATTGATAAGAGCTCTTTGCATATTACAGCAATTAACCTTTGTGTGTCAGCTAGATTACAGATATTTTTTTCCAAATCTAATGACATTGCTTATGGTATCTTTTGCCATAAAAATGCTTTATATATATATAAAGGCAAAAATATCTATCTTTTTGATCTCCTAGATTTCCAACCTTGGTTGAGAAGGTCTTCTAACCCCTAGTCTATATTTAAATATAATTTTGACTATATAAGTATAGTCAAAATTTTTATTGAAGTATAACATACATATGAAATAGTGCACGTAGTTTTAGGGATCCATGAATTTTCAGAGGTGAACACACTCATGTAACTAAGACCAGATCAAGAAACAGAATATTCCCAGCGTCCTAGAAGCTCCTTCGTGTCTCCTTCCAGTCACTACCCTCCCTAAAGATTAACCTCTACCCTGACTTCTAACATCACAGGTTAGTGCTTAAATTTTATTTAAATGAATGAATCATCCTGTATGTACTCTTTTGTGTCTAGCTTCTTTTTGTGTGTGTGAGGAAGACCAGCCCTGAGCTAACATCTGTTGCCAATCCTCCTCTTTTTGCTGAGGAAGATTGGCCCCGGGCTAACATCCATGCCCATCTTCCTCTACCTTATATGTGGGATGCCTGCCACCCAGGATCCGAATCAGCAAACCCCAGGCCGAGGAAGTGGAGCGTGCGAACTTAACCACTATGCCACCGGCCCAGCCCCCATGTCTAGCTTCTTTAACTCAACATTATGTTTGCGAGATTCATTCATGTAGCTCATTCATTCTCATGGTTGTGCAATATTCCTTTATATAAATACACCGCACTTTATTTATGTTTTACTCTTGATGGACATTTGGGTTGCTTCCAATTTGGGGCTATTTAGTGCTGCCATGAACATTCTTGTACATGTATTTTGGTGAATTCATGTCTGCATTTCTGTTGGATATTTACCCAAGAGTGTAATTTTGGGGTCACAGCATACGTGTATGTTCAGCTTTTGTGGACTTTTCCAGTTTTCCAAAGTGGTTGTACCAGTTATACCCTCACCAGTGATGAAATTTTCAAAAAAGATGTCTATTTGTTCTATATCCATCCAATGCGTGGTATCATCTGATTTCATTTTAGCCATTCTGCTGGGTATATGCCAGTGTTGCATTGTGGTTCGCCTTGCCAGATTTTTAATATTTTATTTTTTACATTTTAAGCCCTTAATCCATCTGGAATTTTACTTTTGTATATATTAAGATAGGAATCCACTTTGACTCTATTCCAGACAAATAGCCGGATGTGCCAGATTAAATAACATGTCTTTTGCCCTGAAATGTCTTGAGGCATAAATAGACATTTGCCAGGTGGAGTGGAGTGGGGGAGAGCACTGCAGGCTGACAGAGCTGCATGAGCGAAGGCACAGAGGCATGAAGCAGCATGATGTGGCTAAAATTAAAAGTGTGCAGCAGCGAGAAGCACAGCAGGTTAGGTAGGGCCAGGTCTTGCCATTCTCACAAAAGAACAGAGGCACAAGGCTGCCATTAAATGGGCGCAACAAAGGAAGAAGGACTCTCTCTGCTTCTGATGTTTGGCAATGTTCTTTGAGATCCTCATTTTGAAAGGTGTGATTATCAAAATGTCACTCTTAGGGGAGTGTTGACTTAGGCACTTAATAAGATCTATTGTATATATTATTTCATTTAATCCTCACAATGACTTCATGAGGTGGGCACCATTAACCTTGATTTACAGATGAGGACGTGAGGCTCAGAGAAATCAAGTGGCTTGCCCTTGGTCACATAGCTAGTAAGTGGCAGAGCTGAGACTGGAACCCAGATTTGTCTCCCTCCTGAGTTCCTGCTCTTTCTTCCAGACACACTGCTGGTGCTGCCTGTGAAAGTGAATAGAGCTTCCAGCCACTTCCCAAATAATGGCGCATGTGATGAAGCAGAGATTTATAATCATTGCTTCAGCCCCACCAACAGACCCTGTTGGTGGCTGTTTTCTCTTCCCCAGTCACGCTGAGTGGTTGATTTCTTGGGAAACTGAGTCTCTGTTCCAGGCAGCAATGGCCTCTTCAGCTGAAAGGCACATAGAGTGAGAATAGGGTGGCTGCTTTGGGCCCATGGGCAAGTTTACAGAGTACGGTCTGCAGAGAGCTTCCGGGCAGAAGCAGAGTACGACAAGAGAGACAGAGAGTGAGGTTGCTTCCATCCTCCATCCTCTTCCCATTTGCAGATCTAGGTTGCAGAAAGTCCAGCTGCTCTTCTTTTCCCAACTGGGAGAGATCTCTCTGCCTACAACAAACCCCCTGGGAACCTGCGTTATTGTGAGCAGGTCTCTGTTCCCCATCGCCAGGCAGACGTGAACACTCACTGACATGAACACATGGGCTTTCAGACGTACATCAGACGCACAGACACACAGAGGTGACACACAAGATCCACAATGACAGAGCAGAGCCAAACACCCAATTATAGAGAATCTGCCTCCTGGAATATAAGAGCCCAGAGAATCAATCCAACTCAAGGGTTTTCAAACTATGCCATGGAGTTATTCTGCAGAGGGAAGTCACACAAATAACGAAGGAATTTCTCACCAAAGGAAAGATTTTAACTGCTAGAGATAATTGTGGAAAAATACACTGAAATTACGAGGTGCCGTCTCCCTTTATCAGATTGGCAAAGATTTAAAAGTTTGATGATACCCAGTGTTGGCAGGGATGTAAAGATATGCCATTTGGCAGAAAAAATAAATGCTTACAACTTCCGGGGAAGGTAACTCAGCAATATAGGTCTAAATGTTAAATGCAGCTACCCTTAAACCCTGTGATTCCACTCATAGAGTTTTACATACATATATATCCACACAAAAATACTGACTAAGGAAGTTCATTGCAGCATTTATTTATAATGCCATAAAATTGGAAACAACTAAAAAATATCTATTAATAGAAAACTGGTCAATTAAGTTGAGGATATCCATACAATGGAATACTATTTAGCCACTTAAAATGATGAGGTGGACCTCTATACTCTGACATGGAAAGATGTCCACAATATATTTTTTAGTTTAAAAAAAAGTGAAGTACAGAAGGGCAAACTGTTTTTATCCCATTTGTGGTTTTAAAAATATATGTTTGTATATGCATAGAGGGTATCTACAAAGTATACCAGAAACTGTTATAATAGGTAGCTCTGCAATGGAAAGGGGAGAGGGAGGGAGGGGAAGAGAAGGGAGACTAATTTTTTACTTAGTTACCTTCCTTAATATTTGACTTTTTTATAATGAGCATATGCTAACTGTATAATAAATAATTTAACTGAGTTTTTAAAAATATATTTATTAGGGTTTCCTGTAAGATTTCACCTAGAAAAAGAGTTCCACCACTAAAAACTTTGAAAAACCTTAATGCAACCAACCCTGTTGTAAAGTTGCCAGGAAAAATTGTGAAAGACTTTTGAAATGGGGAGAAAAAGTACCCTCTGGAATGCTGGGCTAGTGTACTCTTCCAGGTTATCTGATTCTGTAGTAGTCTCCATCTTTCGTTGTCTTTGAGTCTGTAAATTGTAGAAAACTGAAAATAATACAAATAATTCTTGTCCATAGCAATGCAAATGAATTTTCTCCCATGGAGGTGCAATTGATTTACCCCTACTGTGGAAGAAGTTGATTTTGTATCAATTAACAAATTCATTTCATTATTCCTGATCACCAGTATGTGTATTTGGTCTTCGTATTGTCCTTTGAACTGATTTTTAAAACATCACTGGTTCCCTCATTAAATAATGAGTTAAATAAAATCTTTGACACGTGTTCATTTTATATTTTTATGAGAGTTATGATTTTTCCGTTTAAAAAATTCTGTTTTAACAAAATGGAGACAATGAAGACCAGTCAAGGAAGAGATTTGCCCAAGGTTAGGTGCCTGTGGTTGCAAACATAGTATCAATCCCCTGCCCTCAAATTTCTCGGCTATTTTACCCACGTCATCAAGGAACAAGGATTGAAGTCCTTTCCAATGTGACTTGAATACTTACTCCACATAGACGTATCGTTAATTTAGAAGATGCTTTCTCACAAATATATAAACACAGAGTCACACATGCACAAACACCCTGCTGACATGGTGCACGGACTCCCACAGAGATTCCGACACCCTCCTCCTCCTCCTCCACCACCATCACCACCACCACCAAACCGGGACACCAACGCTCTTCCAGCAAAGCGGCTGAAGGGTTGGGGATGGAGCTTGGCCCCTTCCTGCGGACCCTCGCTTGTGCCACGCAGGGAGAAAAGGTGGCTCTCTCACTTATAACCGTGGGCCAGAGGCCGAGAGGCGCTCGGGAGCTGCGATAAGGGGCTCGAGTCCCCGGAGGGAGGCAAAGTCCCCATCCTCAGAGACAGCCCAGCGTGAGAAGCGGGCCGCACTCTCGCGGAACCAGGCGCCGCCCGGGACGCCAGGCCCCTGAGTCCTGGGGGAGTCCAGTAAGGCTCCCCGGAGGCGGTGGCCCTGCGCTGAGGTTTGAAAACCCCAGAGCAATGACGTCCAGCCCCGGAGCTGCGCGGCGGCCGCTGGACTGAGCTGGAGAGGGAAAACGCCCAAGGCGTCCAAGCGCGGACCGGTTAAGCTGATGGCGTTTTTGTTGCGCGGAAAGAGAAATCCCACCAGATGATGACCCGGCGCCGAGCCTGGCCCACCGCCCGGAGCAGCACGGCTCGCGACCCTCCCCCCGGGCGCGCGCGGCCCGGGCCCGCGCCGTGGCAGTTCTTGCGGTGAGCTCGCGGCGCCCCCTGCGGGCTCCGAACCACTATCCTGGCGCGGGCCCGCCGAGGGAGGCCGGCGGCGAGCGGTGTCGCCCGCAGGATGCTGGCCAGGCTGTCCGGTCCTCGGTCCCCTTCGGGCGCCGTGGGCGCTCCTGCTGGCTGGGCTCGGATCTGTGCAACCCCGAAGGCGCCGCGTCCACGCATCTCCATCACCAAGGGATCCCATCCCCATTCCACAGATGAGGAAACCGAGACTCAAAGACAGAGCCTGATGCATCCATAGGCACTAATGGGAGCTCTGGGACCCTAAGGCCCGTCGTCACCGGTGCTCGTCTCTCTCGCCTAGGGACCCGTTCCTTTGCCCTAGAGCGCCTAGCTGTGGCCACAGACTCCGTGGTTTGCGGTGCACCCTACGTGCCCTCTCTGCCGGGTTTCTCCGAGCCAGAGCGGTCGCCTGGAGCATCCTTCCTGGACCCGGCTGGCTGGGCTGCGGTGTGGACAGGAGTGCGTGTGGAGGGGGTTATTCCTATCTACTACCGAAGGGAGATCGATCAACATTACTGGAGGGAAATCTGACAACAGCATCGGGCGTGCCCTTGGACATAGCTGTTCCACTGGTGTGACTCTATCCTAAGGAGACAGTTAAGAAACTCCGCAAAGACTTTGCTGTGAGAATGTTCATCCCTCCTTGTTTGTAATAGCCAAAACTTGTAAACTGTCTCTCTACCGGTGGGTTAAATAAATGTAGTCTATGCAACCATGAAAAATCATGTTGGATAAAAAATTTTAGTGATATGTCAAATGTTCATTAAATCATTGAGAAAAAGTTACAACATATTTAATAATAAAATCCCATTTCTGTGAAGATGCGTGTGTCTGTGTGCACACATTAAAAAAAAAAGTCCAAAGATATAGACCAAAAAATTAACATCGATCAGTGGGATTAAGGCAGATTTAAACGGTATTTGTACCTTTCTGTGTTTTCTAAATGATACACACTGAATATGTATTGCTTTCATGATTTTTTTTAAGCAGAAAAGGCCCAGTGTTCACTTACCCGCCCCAGGAAGGACAGAGCAGCCTAAAGAGTTGGATCAAGGAATAGGAAAGGTAATTATTGGGACATTTCCTTTCCCCGACCTCAGGACAGCCACAGGAATCCCCAAGAGCTGCTCCTTCTGAAGAATATGACAGTGATGATAAATTTTCCGAAGTGTTGATTATAACACAGTTTGCAACATGATCCAACTGGTGGATCATACGTTCCGCCACAGATCAGCAACTCTGGAAGAAAAATTGCTGCTCAGTACCTACTCAAGTTGTCATGGGTAGAGTAACCGACGGATGTGCCAGATTTTTGCTCCAGAAAGTAGACAAACATGCAGTAAGGGATGTGGTTCCTTTCTTGTACCAGTTCCATGCAGATTGACTGGAGCACGTAGAATGGACTCTGACATCCTTGGCTTTACTAAAGAGGCAGCAGCCTCTTTATCTACTCCCAGCCGGGTGTGCAGCTCCAGGCTGCGCGTGGTAAGCAAGAGAAAGCATCGTGTTGATGGATTCAGTTGTGACTGGGAGCAGTGGTGACAAAGTAGACTGTCAGAGAGGAGCAAGTCCTCCAGATTCTCCCAGGCAAGGAGACAACACTGGAAACTACGTTAGGCTTTTTTCTTTCAAAACCTGGCCAAGTAGAATTTGCTGAAAAGTAAGCAGTGCTGTCTGTTTTTAATTTCATTTCTCAAGAAAACCCAGCTAACATTCATCATTACTTTTTAGGCTTGTACCTTTTTGGAAATTAACTTTTTAATATAACCTTACCTAAGATATGTAGATTTTTTTGGTGTGAAAATAACATCTATTTGTTAGAATATTTTCCCAGTGAAGTACTATACACTTTTAATTTATAAAGTTATTTTCTGTTGTTTCCAACAGTAAATAGTGTGAAAAACTAAGAAAAGCATATAATTTCAACATCAGAGCTGACTTGCTTAAAGAAATCTGTTTGCAATAAATTGCAATGAACTGTAGTGCCTCTTTAAAGAAAGATTTAGAAATAAATTGCTAGAAGTATTAGTTCATTTCAAAAAAAAAAACACAGAGAGAAGCATGAACAAGGGTGGAGGGAAATGAATTGCCTGCTCTTTTTGGGAGGTAAGGGGAGAAACATCCACACTGAGACCTGCAAGCCCTTCCACTGTTGCTGAGGGCCAGTGACCCCAAGGGCTGACCACTTGGGATGTTAGCTGCTTCTCGCCCGGGCACTATGGTTGAGTCTGTGGTATAAAGAAGGGCTTCTGCCATAGAAGGAGATAAATGCAACCGGCTTCATTCTGCCCTGCTTCCTGTCTCAGAATTTTTTTAAAAGAGGGTGTAGGGTGTCTTGTGAAATCAGGGATTCACGTCTCAGCCTCTAACATCCCCACCACCACTACCACAAATTGTGTGGTTTGGGGCAAGTCACTTAATCTTTCCCTCACCAGTTTCTCATCTGTAAAAGGGAGAGAACAATGTTCATATTATGTGGTTGCTGGAAGATTCATTATTTTATTATTCAACATTTATTGAGTCCAGGCACTATTCTAGTCACTCACTGGGAAAGACAAGTTCCCTGTTTTCATGGAATTCATATTCTACTAGGATGAGATCACAACAAACAAATAAATGAATAAACAAATGAGAAAAATCAGATATCAATAGGTTCTAGACAGAAAATCAAAGGGGGAGAAGTGGTAGAGACCTACAGGCTGATGATATTATATTGGTTGGTCAGCGAAGCTCTGTCTGAGCAGATTGTATTTCAGCAGAGACAGAAATGAAAGACAGCAGCCTGGTGTGCGAAGATCAAGAGGAGAAACCGGGTAAAGTGTACAGGGGACCTCTCTGTACTATTTTTGCAACTTCCTGTGAATCTATAACTATTTCAAAATAAAAAGTTTTTTAAAAAGCAATTAACTATTGACACACACTACAACCCAGACGAATCTCAAAAAAATTATGTTGAGTGAAAGAAGCTAGATCAAAAAGAGTACATACTTGGCCCGGTGGCAGAGTAGTTACGTTCAGCGTGCTCCTCTTCAGCAGCCCAGGTTCAGGGGCTCAGATCCCAGGTGCAGACCTACACCACTCGTCAGCCACACTATGGAGGAGTCCCACATACAAAATAGAGGAAGATGGGCACGTATGTATAAAATTCCAGACAGTGTAAACTAAGCTATAGTTGTCACTATAGCAAATCATCGATTGCCTGGATACAGAGTAGAGAGAGGGGATGTTTGGGCAGGAAGGAGTGAGATGGAAAGAATACAAAGGCACATGAGGAATCTTTTGGGGGTGGTGGCTATGTTTATTATCATGATTGTATTCATGGTTTCAGAGTGTATACATATGTTAAACTTATCAAATTGTATACTTTAAATATTGTGCAGTTTATTGTATGTCAGTTTTACCTCAATAAAGGTACTAAAAATATTAAGTGTCTAAAAATTTTTCTAAAGATGTGCAAAGCCTCTACACATGAAAGTCTAATATGTTATTGCAAGACATTTAGGTAGATCTAAGTAAATGAAGGAATCTACCATAGTCGTAGATTGTACAACTCAATATTGCAATATTGTCACTCCTCGCCAAACTGAAACTGTCAAAACCCAGACTGGATTTTTTTTTTTTTTTTGGTGAGGAAGATCAGCCCTGAGCTAACATCTGTTGCCAATCCTCCTCTTTTTGCTGAGGAAGATTGGCCCTGGGCTGACATCTGTGCCCATCTTCCTCTACTCTGTATGTGGGACGCTGCCGCAGTATGGCTTGATGAGTGGTGCATAGGTCTGCGCCCAGGGATCCGAACCTGTGAACCCCAGGCTGCCAAAGCGGAGCGCGCACTTAATTGCTACACCACCAGACCGGCCCCTGGATATTTTTTTTTGACAAGTTGATTTGAAAATGTACATGGGAATGCAAAACAGCCAAAGATAGTCAAGACGCTCTTGAAAAATAAGATAAAAGAGTTTACATGATCAGATATCAAGATAGTGAGGTGCTGGTATGGGGATAAACAAATAGACCAATGAAACAGAATGAAGAGCCCAAAACAGATCCACACATACATGGGCACAATATAGGGCAGAGGTGAGAATGCAGAGTCATTGAGAAACGACCAATAAAAGGCACTGGGTCAATTGGGTATCTATAAGGATTCCTCCCACAATACACAAAAATCAATCCCAAGGTGGATTAGACACCTATACATGAAATGTAAAACCACACAGCTCTGAGAAGATAGGATAGGAGAATATGTTCATGACCCCAAGGAGGGAAAGTTTTTTTAAACAAGCAGCAGAGAGCACTAATGATAAAGGAAAAGCCAGCAATAAAAAGGAACAAACTATTAACCACAGTAAAATTAAGAACTTCATTCACTAAAGCTATTATAAAGAGAATGAAAAGAAGCAAAAGGGGTGCAGGACAAGATATTTGCAACTAACAAAAACCTTGTCAAAACCACAATGAGACACCACTGCACATCCCACAGAATGGCAAAATTTTAAGAACATGTTGGTGTGTATGTGCGGCAACAGGAGCCCTCATATGCTGTCAGTGGGAGGGTAAACTGGCGTACCAGTTTGGAAGGATATCTGACATTATCTTGTAAAGTTGAGAACAGGTATAGCATATGACCCAGAAATTTCACTCTTAGTTTATACCCTAAAGGAACTTCTATACATGTGTATCAGCAGTGTGTACATGGCAATATTGTACATAATGGTAAAAAACTGGGAAAATTCCAAATGTTCTATTTACAGTAAAATGGATAAATAAATTTTAGTATTTTTATTCAATAGAACATTATATAGATGCTGACCAGCCAAAAAATAGAAAAAGCCACTGCACAGTGATCTATGCAGAAATGCCTGTTCTCCTTATAGTGAGAGAGTGATAGACCAGCGGGGCTGAGACAATAACTAAATATAGTTCTCAGGAACCAACCATAGCAATGGCAAGGGGGTTTTGGCATGTGTCAACATGTAGCAGACACCATGCTAGGGTCTTTTCAGACACCTCTACCTCCTACAACCATTCGGTAAAGTAGGAATTATTTTGCAGGTAAGGAAAGTGAGGGACAGAAAGATTAAATGACTTGCCTGAGGTCGCACAGATGGTGGATGGGGGAAGTGGAGTTTTAAAACCAGGCATCTTGGGGCCGGCCCCGTGGCTTAGTGGTTAAGCACACGCGCTCCGCTACTGGAGGCCCGGGTTTGGATCCCTGGCGCACACTGACGGACCGCTTGTCCGGCCATGCTGAGGCCGCGTCCCACATACAGCAACTAGAAGGATGTGCAACTATGACATACAACTATCTACTAGAGCTTTGGGGAGAAAAAGGGAAAAAAAGGAGGAGGATTGGCAATAGATGTTAGCTCAGGGCCGGTCTTCCTCAGCAAAAAGAGGAGGATTGGCATGGGTGTTAGCTCAGGGCTGATCTTCCTCACAAAAAATAAACAAATAAAACCAGGCATCAAATCCTGCATTCTTTCCATTTGAATAGAAACTGTTGATTGCCTTATAACAACCACCTCTCCTTTCTTTAAGAACCCTGATTTTGTCATGATGTAGCCCCTGCCACCCTAGGAGTGGCAGAGCAAAAGAAAGAACAAGCCTGGGCCTTTGACAACTCTAGAGCAGTGCAGCCATGCCAGATCATTTGGATGTTTTTGCTTCCTTTTATTTATATTTTCCTTTATTTTAGTTTGGAAAACAACTCTTGGGCTAAGTGGTTCTAGAACTGTTAAGGCTCTTGAATCAAGAAGGAAATGCAGTTAGAAGGCAAACTTTCCATTTCCTTCCAAATGTACATTGCAAGTATTACAGAACCCAAATCAGATGACTATAGCATACGCTGCATGATCTACAACAGGGCTGGTTTACACAGCCTGCAGCGGAGTGCAGAGCAGGCGGACCCATGAGTGAGGAAGGGCTACAGCAGGCACTGTGCTAACAGTGTTCCAGGAAGCCTGAGACATCCGAGAAAGCACTCCAGGACAGGCTCATGCTTCACCTTGTCCCCCTACTCATTTACCCTATGAAGCTCATAGGCCCCCGCCAGACAGAAGCCCAGATAGCTCAGCCCCTCCCACTTTCCCACACTTAGCACTTTCTTCTAGTCCAAAGCAGTTAATCCCAAAGTGGAAATCTAGGGCCACCACACTGTTACATCCCCACAAGCTAAGAAGGTCCCTGTTCCCAATCTGTGTAGGAAATCCTATTACTGTCAAGGAACTATGGGGCCCTCCTCATTGCTTTGCTGCTGATGTTCTTGTCATCTGGTTCCTGTGCCTTCAACACCTCTGCCTGTCCCCATTTGGCAATCCATCCTCCTAGCTCTTCTAGTGCCCTCCTGATGGCAAGTTAGGGAGGAGGATGTCCGATTGCCCAGGGCTGTGGCTGCAGACACAGAGCTTTCTCTTTTTGGATGCTGGGATTCTTTATTCCTTCTCTTTTGTCTCCTTGGAGTTTTCTATAACCTTCAAAGCTGTGCTCTAACTCTGGCCCTTGAGTGTGGCCTGTGGTGGGCTGTGTCCCTGGCATCAGCAAAGGCCCTAACACAGTGTGGACTTCAGAGAGCAGCTTGGACAAAACCCGAGAGGCCTGGAGCTGCGGGAAAAGTTTCTAGCCCACCTTTCATAAGGACCATTTGGGCCCACCTTAGTTTGTACTCCAACGCAGGCACAAACTCACTCCTTAAAACCCTTCACATCACACGGGTGGTGTTGACTGGTGTTTATGTCAGAGCCAAAGCCTTAGGCTAATTTGGGAACTGACAGGCCTCTGCTAATTCCTTGTATAAACATGGGATCTGCTCCTTGGCCTTCCATATCAGGGTCTTGGGCGGGACACCTGGAGCCTCTGTTTGCCTCTGAATTTTCTGGAACCGAATTGCTTTTTTCTTTCATTTCACGGTCCTAGGAAAGAGAACCAATAGCCAGGGCCACATCTGGAAGCAATCTGGGTGGAGGAGGGGGTGTCTTGAGACCCACTCAGTCCTTTTCTCTTTGTTCAGCTTAGGTAATGGAGCCACAACTGCCCCCAGACATCTAACTTCTAGAAAAACAATTGGCTTGGAAAGCATTCCCAACTTGCTAAACATATAGATAATCAGAATCTGAAATGACTATTTTTCATTAAGGAAATATTTCAAGAGGGACTGTAGTACTCTATCTCAAGAGAGCTGAATGCCTGACCCTGAGCCCTCGGTAAGGAGTGAGAAGGAAGTAAGGCCACTGTGATTATGTCTGTGACCAGAAGCCACATCCAGCTCTGCCAGGACTGGCAACTGTCACTGGTGTCCTTCACTTTCTGCAGCTCCTGCCTCTTTAGCTCTCAGATGGAATAGAAGTCGCTCTCAGCTCCTTGTCTCTCCCCACCACCACCCACATCTCAAACCCACACTGAGTGACCAACCAGCAGGAACCCCAGAGCAGCCTCTATAACGATCAGATGGGACCATGCTTGTGACCGCAGCCCACAAAGTGCCAGCACCCCATTTGGACTTTCACATGAGAAATGAACTTCCATTTTGTTCAAGCTGCCATTGCTTCGTGTCCATGACTCAACCAAAAGTTCTAGTATTGTATATGTAGGAGAGGAAGACTGTCCTCTACCCACTCTGGGTCCTTTCTGGCTGGGCTACAAATTAAATTGACATGAGATCGAACAGCAGGAGAAAATCAAACAAAGCTTTATAACATGTATACATGGGAGAGACCCAGAAAACTGGGTAACTCGACAAAATGGCGGAGGTTCTCACCTTAAATACCCTCTTCAGCTAAAGACAAAGGAGGATGTTGGGGGTGGGGGAGGCAGCTATGGGAGATTACCAGAAAGCACAGGAAACAAGAGTATGCAGATTTAAGTCCTTGCCTTCCACACTGACATGAGTTGCTAGAGATAAGGTCATCCTCCCTCCCCCCCCACCATACCCCACCCCCCACGTACAGACAGGGAGATACCTTTACAAATGGAGATTTCCCTTAAAAATGTAAATGTTTGGTAAACAGAACTTTGATAAGAATGGGCTTAGCAAGGACCCTCCCAGTCTATCCATACCCAGAGTTAACTATGGTGATGGCCTGTCATGGGGACAGGACTTCTATCTTAAATCCTTTTAGGCAGTTAGTGGGAGGAGAGGTCAAAGTTTCTTTCAGAGTCTTCTGAGCCTTTATCGTCTTCAGCTCGAAATAATCTGCATACAAGAGTGGCACAACTTGGAGCAGCCTGCCCTGAACCCCATCATATATTTGAAAGTTGCTAAGAGAGTAGATCTTGAGTTCTCATTACAAGAAAAAAAACCGTAACTATGCGAGGCAATACATGTTAACTAAACTTATTGTAGTAACCATTGCACAATATACACATATAACAAATCATCATGTTGTACATCTTAAACTTATACAATGTTATATGTCGATTATATCTCAATAAAACTGGAGCAAGAAAAAGTTCTGGCAAGTCCAGAAAGAAGCAGAAGAATTAGGTGCAAAGTGCTAGTAGTTCAGCAGCTCTCCTGGGAGTCAGAAGGGAGGCCCCAGGAGGCTTTCTTGCCACATCACTTTGGTGTAGAGCACTTCCCTGCTCCTCTAGACCTGTCTGCTCCATGGCCTTCCCACAGTTCAGCTTCCTCTGCTCCCCCGAAAACTTCACCTTGGTAATATACTTAACTGGCTCTATTTTACCTTCAATCTTATGTGACCTTGCAGGTCCAGAACCAAAACCAACCAGCTACAGACTCTTGACTCTTGGTTCAAATTTTCAGTAGAGAGAAATGGTCTCTGGCCAGCCAGTAGATTTGCTGCTTTTTTTGTGTGTGTGTGTGTGAGGAAGATCAGCCCCGTTGCTGCTTTTGAATTAGGTGCTGGTTCAGTCGCTTCTGGGGAAACCTGCCAACTGGGGGCCATGAGAGGGAATAGTTTCTCTGGGAACCGACTGACATGTCTCCCTGAGGAGAGAGAAGGGACAGGCAACTCTAGGGAAGACAGCTTCATGGCCCCACACAGATCTCATTGGCTCCTTGGCTTCTTTCTTTTCTCTGGTAGCCCAAATCTCTTCCTGTTTGAACGTCTCCTTTGAAAGGGATGCTATGGTCAGGTGGGCTGGGCGGGGTTACCTTGGGGAGGGTAGATGACCAGGATGGGGAAACGCTATTGAGGTGGAGCTGGGGGGAATAAAGCTTAATGCCCAAGATCAAAGCTAGGGAAATAAAGATCCACTGCCAAGTCCAAAGGTCAGGGTCAGAGTGGAAAATCCGACACAGAGCCAAGGTCAGGAGGCGGCAGAACTCGAAAAACGGAAACAGGCCAGGAAACAAGACCAGGCCCGGTGTGGTGGCTGCAGAGGGAGCTGGCAGCAAGCCTAGCTTCACTGGCTCTCAAACTAGGCTCACACACAGAAGGGTCACAAGGAAGACAGGGCCTGCTGGGTTTAAATCGTATCATCAAGGGAGAAGAGGAGAAACCAGGAATTCTTAACGCAAGTTCATAAGCTCTCTGTTATACACAAGATCATGTGCATTTGTGCATTTTTCTGAGATTGTTAAGGGAACAGCGCCCCCAAAAGGGTCATTTTAACGTTTGAATCTGGTCATCCAGCGAGGACGATTACCGCAGGCTCTCCTCAGTCTTGGCATGCGCTTCGAGCGGCTGAAGGTCTGAGGCCACCCTCCAAAGGGACAGAATCCCCCTGCCACGCGTGCCCCAGGGGGTCGCTGCAGCGCTGCTGTGGGAAGGGCCGAGCCCGGGGCCTGAAAAAGGCTGAGTTTAGTAAATGACTAAGTAAATGACGATGGGTACACACACGGGCGGAGGGACGGATTTACAGAGGGGAGTGTGATCGTGCCCCTCCGAGGAACTGCAGGCGCAGCTCAATTGGGGACACCGACTACCTCAAAGATTAACATGAGGTTTGCCCGCTTCATAATCTGTCCGTTTCGTTTTACTAGGAAAACAAACGTATCCTCGCCCCTCTATTGTGGTGTATGTTTGGAGTTCCGGGAAGGCGTGCAGCGCCCAGACCCGCACTCCGCCTTTGTCCAACCTCCCCTGGGACCGCGGAACCGCGCCCCCGAGCGCCGGGATTTGGACGGAGGCGGAGGGCTCCGCCCCCTCCACGTCCCTCGCCCCGCCCCCCGGGGCCCGTGCGCGCCGGCGTGGTGGGGCGCGCGTGTCGACGTCGGCGCGCGCCGAGTCCGGAAGCGGCGCGGGCCGGGAGAGGAGCCTGGGGGTGCCGCTGAAGCGCTTCAGTCCCCATGGCGCTGTGGCGCGGCTCCGCGTACGCGGGCTTCCTAGCGCTGGTAGTGGGCTGCATCTTCTTGTTGGAGCCGCAGCTGCCGGGCTCAGCCTTGCGCTCGCTGTGGAGCTCGCTGCAGCTGGGGCCCGCGCCCGCGCCCGCGCCCCTGGGACCCGGCTCCCCTGAGGGCCGGCTGGCGGCCGCCTGGGACGCGCTCATCGTGCGGCCGGCCCGGCGCTGGCGCCGCGTGGCCGTGGGGTGAGTGCCTGCGTCCCTGGGCCTTTCCAGGAGGTGCGGGCGCTCCGGGCCCCCGGGGGCCGCCCTGCCGGGGGTTGAGCGGCTTGGGAGCTAGGAGGTAGAGCCCGCGCGGAGCGGGTTCCCCAGAGGTCCGCGGGCGGCCCCTGGGCGCTGGTGTCCACGCTGCCTCGTTGGCGAGAAGCGTCGGACGTCTGGGACGAGCCCACTTCCTCCTCGCTGCGGAGACTCAGCAGACTGCTTTTGCCTGTCGGCTGGCCCTTGCGCCCTTCTCTCCTCGGTAGGACCAGCCCCTTTTTGTCATCTCCGGCCTAATAGCCTCTTGCAGATCCCGCTCAGCCAGACACCTTCATGTTCGAGCCTCCTTCATTCCGTATTCAGCTCCTCTGGCGACTCCTCCTTTGCAGTCAGAGGTGCTTGGGCTTAACCGCTTTGATGGCGCTCTTCTTTCTCCCGCTTCTGAACTTCTTGAAGGAGTGGTCGCTGCCGTTAGCTGCCGACTTGATTTCTTTACGCCTCATTTCCTCTTCCTTAACGCCGTAGCCTGGAGACCACCACCCTACTGAAATTCCTCTCTCAGCGCTCACGCGTGACTTGTTGATTTTCAGATTCAACTGCCTTTTTTTTAGTCTTCATTGTCAACTCTCTGCAGCCTTCCACGCGTTAAACACGCCCTTCTCCTTGAAACTCTTTTTCTTCCCCTGACTTCAGTGACATTGTGTAGTTAGGGTTCTCCCAAATCGCAGTGCCTCCTGTCTTTGTGTTCCTCTCCGGAAATGTAATAATTCCCTTTACACTGACTTTAGTCCCTGTCTCAGTTTGACTTGAATATCTTGTCATCCCCTCAGAAGCACCAGGCGAAAGCAGGCCTTCTACCCAGTACTCTACTAGTTTGTTTCTGTGAGTGTTGGCGCCAGGAAGGGTAAGGTAGAACAAAGATATCTGAAGATTAAATGAAAATAATCCATGTTATGTAGCATGGTGTCGGCTTCAAAAAGCAGACACTAAATGTTAGCTAATATTTTTATATCAGCACATTTATTGTTTGTTCAAATGTATCTCCTTTTACCTCTGAAGTTCAAGCCCTTTCACCCCCTTCCTTATCAGCTTCTTAATCATCCTCCCTGGCTTTATGCACATTCATTCAACAGATAGTCATCAACTAGATGGTGTCAGGTCTGTGCTAGGCTCTGAGGATACAGAGATGGATGAAGCAAGATCCCTGCCTCATTTGTTGGAAACAAATATATTCATTATTGTATTAGCCTGCTGGGGCTATCATAACAGAATACCACAGACTGGGTGGCTTAAACAACAGAAATTTACTTTCTCACAGCTCTGCAGGCTGATAATAGTCCAAGATCAAGGTGCTGGCAAGGTTGGTTTCTGGTGAGTCCTCTCTTCCTGATTTGCAGATGGCCGCCTTCTCACTGCGTACACATGGCCTTTCCTCTGTGCCTGGGCACTCCTGGTGTCTCTTCCTCTTCTTATGTGGACGGACACTAGTCCTATTGGATTATGGCCTCATTTAACCTTAATTACCTCCTTAAATAGTCCCTATCTCCAAATACGGTCACATTTGTGGTTAGGGCTTCAACATATGAATGGGGGGCGGGGCACAATGCTGTCCGTAACAATTATAAAAAGAGCTTTGCTGAACTAGTGGTAAAAACAAAGTAGCCTTGTGTCGCAAAGAAGGCTTACTAATTCTTCCCAGGGTGAGGTTTCAGAAAATGCTCCATCTGAGAAGGTGACATTCCATTTATTATTGCTATGTCACAAATCACCCCAAAACTTAGTAGCTTAAAACAGTGGTCATTTTATTCTCTCTCGTGATTCTGAGGTTTGATTGGGCTGGACTAGGCAGTTCTCACTTGTGGTCTCGTGCAGTTTCAGTCAGGTGGTGGCTGGGACTGGAGTCATCTTAAGGGTAGATTGTGGTTGTCAGCCACAACCTCAGCTGTGGTTTTCACCAGAACACCTACACATGGCTTCTCTGTGTAGCTATTTAGCTTTCTCACAGCAGGTACCTGGGTTAGGAGAGGGCCTTCCCAAGAGGGCCAAGCAGAAGCCTTAATGCCCTTTATGACCTAACCTTAGAAGGACATAGCGCCACTTCTACTTTAGTCACAGGTCCAGTTGGTTTTAAGGGGAAAGGACATAGAACACACCTCGATGAGAGGAGTGTTGGCCTCACATTGTAAGAAGAACGTGTGGGATGGGACATCGTGTTGTGGCCATCTTGGAAAATATATCCTGCTACAGTGACTTGCGTGGGACAGTCCCTGGAGAAGAAATAGGATTTCTCCACAAGAAGGTGGGGGAATGAGTCCACCTAGGCAGAGAGAACCGAATGTGAAGAAACACGTGGTTTGTTTGGGAATAGCAAGTTGGCCCTGTGTTTAACGCAAGGACCTTATGGTAGATGTCAAGGGCCTTTTATATCAGGGTAAGTGATGGGAAAGCCATCAAGGTTTATGAGCAGGTAAATGATGCTAAGTTCTTTGCTGAGAATAACTGGTGGGAATGTGAAAGGTGGGGTTTGAGCAGTGGTTCTAACCTGTTTGACTGTTTGACATCATTTTTGTGTGTAACAGACATCCCTTGGTAACATTTCTCATTACCCAAGGGGATTTTTAGCCTCAAGATGGGGATGTGCAAGCGGTAGGTGGGAGAAGGTGCAGACTTGTACCAGAATCTCATTTGGGGTGTGTGTGTTGTAGTTTCACCTTTCGGGGGAATACAAAGACACACACACACATATATTCACTCTCACACTCACTCAAAACACAATTAAATGTGATTCATAAGGAGAAAAGTCTTGAGACCCTGACACTAGTTAAGAGGCCATAGTGCCTTTTCTTGTTTGGCAATGGTGCTAAACAGATGAGATTTGTTAACAGGTTGGATGTCGTAAAGAGAGGCAGTCAAAAATGACAGGTTTTTAGCATTGGGTATCTTATAACCACCTTATATAGGCAGATACAGATATTGTCATCCAGTTTTCACAAATGAGTAAACTGGGGCTTGGAAATGTTGATTTGCCCAAGCTTACACAGGTCTTGATGCCAGAGGTGCAATTTAAGCCCATTCCTGGCTCCATGTTCATGCCACGTTGTTACCATTAAGAGAGACTAAGAAAAAGGAATAAGTTTGTGGTGGAACTAACCAGTTTGATTTCAGAGGAGAGGAAATGTACATTCTTGTGGGATTTTAAATGAAGCGGAGCCATCAGCTGCTGATAAGGAGAGGCTGGAGTTTGGGAGCGTATTGAGGGGCAGGGTTGCAGGCTTTGGAGACACAAGCACTTAGGTTGAAGCCCAAGACTGGATAGCATCGCCCAGGAAGAGAACAAGAAGGGAAGGTAAATGGCAAGGGTGGAATTCGGGGAGGCACCAGCATGTAAGGGGATGGTGGAAAGGGACCAGATAAATGAAGGACAGCAGGAGTTTCAAGAAGATGGTCAGTGGTGAGCCCACTACCACATCTTTCTGATACGTGCCGCCTCCCCTACTTCAAAATTGGACCCTGCTTCCTAAGGCTCATTGGGTGAATGATGAACCCCTCATACTAGCATTTGTTCCCCCATACCTGGCTTCACTCGCACCTTTGAAACCTGTCTTGCTCCTTGAACAGGAAAACCCTGTTCAAACTCCATTCTAACCAGAGCAGCATTCTTGTTGTGTTAATCCCTTCGTGCACATCTTGTGCGTGGTCCCTGTGTAGGCTTCAGTATCCCATAAATCTGGGTTTGAATTTAGGCTTCTCCAGTCATGGTCTTTGGAATGTTAGTTAACCTCCAGCCTCACTTTTCTTAGCCGAAAGCGGTGATGACTACTTCCCTGTCTTATGACGTGTTGCAGATTGGTGTGATCTATCTAAAAAGACTTGCCTCCTTTCTCTGTCCAGAGCATCTCTACACAGTCCAGGGACTGCTGCCCCACCCCTTTGGATTTCTCTTCTCTACAGTTCTGTATCTTATAGTGATTATGATTAGCTCTTGTAATATCTCAGGTATAGTGTTGAAGCCAGGAAGAACCTTAGGAAACATTTTACAGATGATGAAACAGAAGGGAGGTGATAAGACCACCATCCTTGCCTTTAAAGAACTTACAGTCTAGACGGGGGAACTGTGCCATCCCCCTTCCCCCACCCAAGTCTCTGATAATAGGCCTGGAAGCCCGGGCTCCCAGCACCCTCTCTGTTAGCCCCTACAGCCTCTTGTTAGGGCATTCAGCATCTGTTGCCTAGCTTTATTTTCAATTTATTTCATCTGTGGCTGTATTTTCTCCAAACCCACATTGTAATCTTTTATGCATTTCTTAATGAAGTGTGAAATTGTGCCTAAGTGTCAAATGAGCATAATTTCTGTCTTCTGGTTCTTTTGCTCCCTCCCTCCTTTTATTTCCCCTGATAATAAAGCACCTTAGGCAATGTGCTTGTTTATATTTTAGTACGCTGTTGAATTGAGGTAAGTGCAGACAAAGATTCTTGCTCTGGTTAAAGTATTATAAAATATAACTAGAAAGTACATGTAAAAGTACTTAGCTTGGTATCTAGTACATAGTAGATGTTTAGTGATCTTGTTATTATAAAAAGCTACCAAATAAAATTTTCTCCTCTGTAAGATTGTTTTTTCTCCTAGTATTCATGACATGATTAGGTGGAGGATATAAAATGTTCCTATGATAGTTACATTCTTTCAACTCAAAATTAGTTCTGTTGTATTTTGTCTTGTGTTGCAAAATATGCTGAACATGGTTCCTTTCAGTTTTGTTTTTTGTAATTTTTGCAAAGTCAACTTCCTCCATTCTCATTTTTAAGGAATCAAACTCTAAGGCTTCAGTAGAACTAGATATGGAGATGATGTGTTTATTGAAGTCATTTTTATTTCCAAATATAGGTATCCCTCAGTATCCGAACTTTTGCTATCCAGACTCAGGACCCAAATCCATTTGGATACATTTTCTAGACAGGGGTGTTTGATGGAAGTAGTATCCCTCGCTATGCAAACTCTCCCTGTCTGTAACTGAAGAACCTCCTGGAGTCTGAGAGCCAGGGACACCTGTATTCCTAGTAAGATTCTACCCTTCAGACATCTGATGTTGTGTTCAGTAGAAATAAAGGACACTCTGTATGAGGAGGACTGGAGACAAGTTTACAAGGTGTGTTTGATTTATTATCATGTAAGGCTGAGAAAAGGTGTTTTAAACATACGATTTAGCACCTGCCACACGCATGTCCATGTGTTTTATGCACTGAAGAGCATACTAACTCTTAGATTATGCCTTTCCAGTTGACCAGAGTAATTATATGCGTCTTTGATTTTAAAAGAATCAGAAAATTTGAATATCTAAATGCTGTTTGGTAGGCAAAAATCTTTTCAAAAACATGGAATCCATAGGGGAAGAATTAATAAAAGAATCTTTATGATGAGGATGCAATCAGTTTGTGTCACGAGAAGGAATGTCTCTCTTCCTTGCCCTTGTAAACCTTTGAGTGATTTAAATAATGTCGACCCTACGTACGAACCTTTTAAAAATTATTTGTTAAATTATAAAAGTAATACGTGCTTGTAAAACTTAGAAATATATCTAATGAAAAATAAAATTTCTCTCCCTTACCCCAATCTCATTTCTTTTAGAACTTGTGGCCGGCCCATGGTGTAGCGGTTAAGTGCACGTGCTCCGCTGCTGGCGGCCTGGGTTCGGATCCCGGGTGCACCCCGATGCACTGCTTGTCAGGCTATGCTGTGGCGGCGTCCCATGTAAAATGGAGGAAAATGGGCATGGATGTTAGCTCAGGGCCAGTCTTCCTCAGCAAAAAAAAAGAACAGGATTGGCATGTATGTTAGCTCAGGGCTGATCTTCCTCGTAAAAAAAAAAAAGGGGGCCGGCCCCGTGGCTTAGCGGTTAAGTGCGCGCGCTCCACTACTGGCGGCCGGGGTTCGGATCCCAGGCATGCACTGACTCACCGCTTGTCCAGCCATGCTGAGGCCGCGTCCCACATACAGCAACTAGAAGGATGTGCAACTATGACATACAACTATCTACTGGGGCTTTGGGGAGAAAAAGGAGGAAAAAAAAAAGGAGGAGGATTAGCAATAGATGTTAGCTCCGGGCCAGTCTTCCTCAGCAAAAAAGGAGGAGGATTGGCATGGATGTTAGCTCAGGGCTGATCTTCCTCACAAAAAAAAAGAACTTGCCACCATTAATGATTTGGTGTGTTAATTTCCATATCAAGAGATTTTTAATGGAATGTGGGATCTACAAAACAAAACAAATGAACAAACAAAACAAAACAGAAACAGACTTCATAGATACAGGAAACAAACTGGTGGCTGTGGGCCAGGAGGGTGGGGGGATAGGTGAAGGAGGTTAAGAGGTATAAACTTCCAGTTATAAGATATTAATAAGTCATGGGGATGTAATGTACAGCATAGGGAACATAGTTAATAATGTAATAACTTTGGTGACAGATGGTAACTAGACTTATCACAGTGATCATTTCATAATGTATATAAATACTGAATCACTATGATCTATACCAGAAACTAATAGGATATTGTATGTCAATTGTACTTCAATAAAAAAAGTAAAATGAAAACTGAGTGATTTAAAAAAAAAGATTTTTAAAGGAGACTAGAAGGGAAGCATTGTAGGTATGTATTTTACACTAAAATTCAAACCATTGGGCCTTCTCTGTTAATAATTTTCCCTCTGGTTTCAAAGCTGCTCGGAATTAACCTGGGAGCCCAGCCACCCTTACCACCAAGAGCTGTCTCGGTTGGCCTGCTGTGAGCCCTGCTCTTCTCAGAGGCTGGGAGCTGCTTACGTGGTCATCCAGCCCCACTGGCAAGAATGACATCCCCAATAGGCAGAGGCGAGAATAAAGATGACCTTGGGGGTCAGAAAGACTTCATCTAGCTACCCAAATTATTTGGCCTTTCTCTTTTAAGGGATGATTTTTAGCGAAAAAACACTGAAAATATAAGCCAGAACTTTTCCATGCACACATAGGAGACGCCATGCCAGATAACCTTAAAACTTGATAATTTCAGTAGAAGAGCCAACCAGGAGATGCAGCACTGGCTTCTTACAGCCCTTTAAAGTTCCTGGATCAGTCCAGTGAACACCTGCCAAGTGATGAGCTGTTACAAGGCTGCAGGTGTACCTAAGTCTTTAAGGCACTACTCAACTCTAAGAGTTTCAACTGGGAGTGTTTAGACATTTAACTGTTTAGTGTATCTTACCACCATCCTAATATGTCTTTCGAGGGAAGGTATCTGATGTTTGGCTTTTGACCAAAATTTATATTTTGCTTACTCTGCACCAAGCAGTGCTCCTAAGCATATATTAACTTATTTACTCTTCACAACAGCTTTATAAGTTAAATACTCTTATTATATACCATTTTACAGATGAGGAAACTGAGACACAGAGAAATTAAAGTGATTCACCCAAGTCACAGAGCCAGTGTGAATCCAGACTATTTGGCTCGGCCAGCATTTTCTCAGAAATGCTATATTTATGTTTTCATGATAGCTTTGTTCTGAAATGCTGAGCACTTGTCCTCTCTCTTTGTAACTAATGTAAAAGTTTGCCACACTATTGAAGAGTCCTGTGTTCTGATCCTAAGACATACATCCAGATAAAGTAATCTTCCTTCTGCCATATGCTGTTTCATTTCTAGGTCGGGTTTCAGTTCCGCTTCATCTATTTTTCTTTTTGAATAGTTCTCGGAAACATTTCCCTGTTAAATGCAGAGTAGCTGCCCCAGTGCTTCTGCTTTCTTTCATAGTGTCTCTCCCCTCCTTCCTTCCAGAGTCAATGCATGTGTGGATGTAGTGCTCTCAGGGGTGAAGCTCTTGCAGGCACTTGGCCTGAATCCTGAGAATGGGAAAGATCACAGCGTTCTGCATTCACGGAATGATCTAAAAGAAACCTTCGTTCACTTCATGGGGAAGGGAGCAGCTGCTGAGCGCTTCTTCAGCGATAAGGAAACTTTCCATGACATTGCCCGGATTGCGTCAGAGTTCCCAGGAGCCCAGGTCTGTTTGGTTCACCAGTAGTAAACTTAAGATAGAGTGAGAAAAGATACCTTTTTGTATGGTTCCTAGAAGCAACCAAGCAACTTTTTCCTCCAGTTGGCCACCAGAGGATGATTGTTGGGAATCCAGTCCTGCAGTGTTTTCTTTTTTTTGTAAAACTGTGTGTCTGATTTCCATTAACTCTGCTATTTCTACTCAGTTCAATTCAGCCAACAATTATGAAGTGTAATTACTAAAATTTTGGTTCTGGTTCATCCACTAACTCGTTCTTTTTCATGTTACCCAAGTTTAAGGTAGGAAAGGTATCTACTCCTAACTTGTTGGGGTATTGCTTGTGGCTAATAACTGGCAGTAGTCTTAAAATGGCTGAGTCCCTCCTCAGCAGGAGAACAAGGCCAAACCCACAGAGAACTAGTTTTAGCCTTTGCCTGGGAAAGGGGGAGCTGAGTCCTCACCTCTGCTCTGCAAGTCCAGAGCAAGGCTTCTCAACCCCAGCACTGCTGACGTTTTGAACTAGATAATTCTCTGTCGTGGGGGCTGTCCTGCACATTGTAAGATGTTTGGTAGCATCTCTGGCCTCTACCTACTAGATGACAGTAGCACTCCCCCTCTTCTCTAGTTGTGACAGTTGAAAATGTCTCCAGACATGGTCAGATGTTTCTAGAGTATGGGAGAGGAGGGAACCAAAGTCACTCCTGCCTGAGAACTGCTGGTCTAGATTGGTGGTTCTCAGACCCACTCGCATCAGATTCACGGAGGGGTTATTGAAACACAGATTCCTGGGCCCCGCTCCCAGTTTCTGGTTCAGTGTATGTGGCATGGGACCCAAGAATTTACCCTTCCAGCAAATTTCCTGGTTATATTGATGCTGTTTGTTTTGAGAACCACTGGTCAACAGGGTAGACCCTGTCAGACTTAGAACTTAGGCCCACCTGGTGATCATAAACAAAGCCCTGGGGCCTGCATGGTCCAACACTTCCTCAAGGCTCAACGGAGTGACAGGCAGTGCTGGGGCTGGAGACCCAACTGTGACTCGCTGAGGACTCTGGAGCCCTCAGCCCAGCACACCCCCTGCTCCCCGTGCCCTCCCATCTCCTGAGGCAAGTTTTGGTGGTTTGTTTAAGCATCTCTCCGCCTCACCCCATCCCACCACCAGTTCTTTTTACTCACGTCAAGTCTTCCTTTGGCTAGTCATCACATTCTGGGTGTGGTTCTCACTAGGGAAGCTTTTAATGCCACTTTTAATGGGTACCTTTCACAGGCCATTCTTTTTTTTTTTTTTTAAAGATTTTATTTTTATTTTTATTTTTTTCCCCCCAAAGCCCCAGTAGATAGTTGTATGTCATAGCTGCACATCCTTCTAGTTGCTGTATGTGGGACTCAGCCTCAGGATGGACGGAGAAGTGGTGCCTCGATGCGCACCCGGGATCCGAACCCGGGCCACCAGCATCGCAGCGCGTGCACCTAACCACCGAGCCACAGGGCCGGCCCCACAGGCCATTCTTTATGATCATTTTTATTTTGATAACTTTTAAGATTTTAAAGTTTTTTTTCCCTTTGAAGCTGCCCATTTGAACATTAGAAATGGGCACAGGCATTACCCAGCTGAGTTTCTAAAGGAAAGAGCAAGCTGTTAAAATTTCAGTTAGTCATTTTGACAGCTGAGCTCAGTAAGATTCTGATCTCTTATGAAGGAATCTTAGTTCTAACGTGATGACAAGTCTACTGCTTAAAAGTCTTTGTGATCATGGTAGTTAAACCACCAATTTGATTTTTATTGTATTCTCTTCTGCCTTGATCCTGCCTTTTGTTTCATAATGCAAAAAAATTTCTACAGAAATTTTATCTAGCTTTTAGATCATCCAAATCATTTCTTAACATTATAAAACCTAAAATGTGTTATTTGTCTTACACTAGAGTAACACTTCATTTCGTGCCTTTTCAAACTCTCTTAAACTATAAGCCCCGTGGCTTAGCAGTTAAGTGCACGCGCTCCACTACTGGCGGCCCGGGTTCGGATCCCAGGCGCGCACCGACGCACCACTTCTCCGGCCATGCTGAGGCCACGTCCCACATACAGCAACTAGAAGGATGTGCAACTATGACGTACAACTATCTACTGGGGCTTTGGGGAAAAAAATGGAGGAGGATTGGCAATGGATGTTAGCTCAGAGCTGGTCTTCCTCAGCAAAAGGAGGAAGATTAGCATGGATGTTAGCTCAGGGCTGATCTTCCTCACACACAAAAAAAAAACCTATAAGGCAGATTGACTGATAAACAGCAGTGAATAACTATTACAGGAAAACTCTAACATCCATTTCATAGACTCTTAATACTTCCCCCAAGATTTTTAGTAAATTCTAGCCATCATAGTTAAATAAAAAATTAAGGCTAACGTGTTAAAAGGCCAAATTTCAGCCTATGTATCAAAGAAAGTTTTAAATTTATCTATAGGTGGCTGTTACTGTCCCACCTGAATCCTGTGATTGGTTGACACAAACCTTGGGACGAAAGTGATATCTGGCATCTAGAATTGAATTAGATTGATTAGTCTGTGCCTCTGCGTGGGGCTGAGGACTAGGAAGGTGAGGTGGTAGCATTCCACCCAGGCAAGACTATTGATGAGGATTCTCAACGTTCATAACGACATCAATCTTACGTCCTACTTCTCAGGTTTCCAAGGCATGTGAATCCGTTCTTAATCAGCAACAAGGTATACTAGCCTTGAATTACCTGCCTCCTGCTATAGGTCCTAGGCTGAGAGATGTGGTGTTTAGGAGAGAACATTGCCCATTACTTTTAGAGTTTACTCCCAGGGAAGCCTTTATATTTCCTACTGCATCAGTGTGTTTCTTCCTTTCTCAAAGTTTAGCAACAGACATTTACTGAGCGCTTACTGTAAGAAGAGGATCGTCCCTGCCCTGAAGGAGCTAGACTTGCACTCAGATGATAATAGCCTAAGTGGACAAGGCCTGCAGTAGAAGTTTGTTCAGAGTATAGAAGTAGCGAGGGATCCATAATCCTGTCTGGGAGGGGGTTGTGGAGGCTGAGGGGCAGTAGGGAAAGAAGAACAGAAGGCACTGCAGAAGAGGTGACGCTGCAGCTGATTCTTGAGAAGTGATCAGGGATTTGCCAATGTATGAGAAGGGGCAGGCGTCCAAATCAAAGGAAACGGTGTGCTGAAGGCACAGAGACAGAGAGGGAGGCCGACTTGGAGAGCTGCAGGCATGGCGTGGAAGGGAAGAACAGGAGGTGAAGGTAGAAAGGAAAGCAGAGGGCAGATGAAGAAAAGCCTGCATGCCTCACTTAAGAGTTGGACTTCAGTTAGTTATATACCTATCCAGTGATTTTCAGGAGGAGAGTGAAATAATCATATACTCATTTTAGAAGGATTACTTGTAGAAGATAAGATCTATCCACACTTCTTATGTTTCTTTTATCTGCTCTGGCTGCCTGGAAGCTCAAGGCCAAATTTGATCTACGGTTAACGCAATTATACTAATTTTCATGTTAGCGTATTTGTTTTCTTTGCCTTTCCTTATAACTCACTGTCCTCACTGTATGGGGTTAATGTTTTTATTAACCTTATCTGTCTGTCCTTGTTGTAAAGTCATCTCAAATTTTTCTTGGAAAAAAATGGACTATAAATTAGTTCAATAAATTAAAACATTATTAAGCTTGGGTAACATAGTTATGCTAAAACACTGTCTGATGACCTTGAACTGTCTTACAGCACTATGTAGGAGGAAACGCAGCTTTGATTGGACAGAAACTTGCAGCCAACTCAGATTTAAAGGTAGGTCAAATTCCCAGATTAAAACCTGTGCCTTTCACTAGTGTTTCAGTAATTTTAGGAGCAAGAATGAATGTCTGTTCCTTGATACAATTTATGGACCACCTACTATGTGCCTGACCCTGGGCCTCTTGTTACGAGGCAATATAGTAATAATAGGAGAGGAGTAGTAGCTAATGCTTTCCAAGTGCTTACTTTGTGCCTGAGAGTGTCTTTAATGCTTTACATAGATTATCTCATTTAATCCTTGCAACAACCTATAAGGCTAATTGGTACTGTTGTTGGTACTGTTATTGTCTTGCTTTCCACATAAAGCTTGAGGCATAGAGAAGTTCACAGCTAATAAGAAATGGAGCTTTCTAACCTAGGACCCTAGAGTCCACGTTCTTAAGTACTGGATCATGTAATGGTTAAGAGCATGTGGGCTCTGGAGTCAGTACCTGAGACTGGGGATTATACAGTGATGAGAGAACATGTAGTTGGTGAGCTGGATCCAGAGTGTTGAAAAATGAAGGCCACCAGATGGGGGTCAGTAGGGAAGTGTCTTCAAGTCTTAAACCATTTGGTTTAAGTAGAATTAAAAATTACTGCTATGTTCAGAATAACATCTGAGTAAGAAAGTTCTTTTGCTACAAGTGGAGTAGGTCTGAGGGGAGAGGCCAGCAAGGAGGTTATTGCTGTTGTCCTGCTGTAAAATGATTAAGCTTTGGGTTAGAGCATCCAGGAGAAGAGAAACTTATCTATCTAAAGTCTACTCAAATGCAGTCACTTCGTGCTAGACCATACATGGGGACAAAGAAGATAAATTTAAGATAATCATAAAGATGATTCTGGAATAAATGAACTTGAGAAGTGCAAGATAGATGTGGCTACTGATGATAGAGAAAGGGAACCATAAACAGTCCTCTAGTTTGGGGGAACCAGTCTGAAAATAGAAATATGGGTCAGGGACACAGATTCAAAAGCCTGGAGATGGACCCAGAAATACTGATAGATGATCAGCTGTTTGAGGGGAAAAAATTCATATGGAGCCACACTGTACACCAAGAGATGGATGTGCTTAAATGTGGAGAGCATATATAAAGTGTGAACGTTCACATTTTAATAAGAATTAAAGTTCTCATGAAATTTTAGGGTGGAAGATTCAGATTTTTTTTCAGTCATTATCTTTTTTTTTTTTTTTTTTTGTGAGGAATATCAGCCCTGACCTAACATCTGTGCTAATCCTCCTCTTTTTTGCTGAGGAAGACCAGCTCTGAGCTAACATCTACTGCCAGTCCTCCTCCTTTTTTTCCCCAAAGCCCCAGTAGATAGTTGTGTGTCATAGTTGCACATCCTTCTAGTTGCTGTATGTGGGACGCGGCCTCAGCATGGCCGGAGAAGCGGTGGGTCGGTGCGCGCCCGGGATCCGAACCTGGGCCGCCAGTAGCAGAGCGCGTGCACTTAACTTCTAAGCCACGGGGCCGGCCCTCAGTCATTATCTTTATAGATAGTAATTAACTCCCAGATAGAGAAGATTAGAAATTCCAGGGCTGACCTTCAGAAATATTACCAATTAATGGATAGAAGAAAAGAAAAGATCAGTCATAAGCTCATTAGAGAGAGCCTAGGCCCTTCCCATCAGAATCCTGGGTGTTTATGTGGGTCCCTAAAAGGCTGCCCTCCTGCCCCCGAGAAGTACTGGCCTCTGGGAGGATGACACCCTGGAAGTACTGGGTGAGTATAAGATTGACCTTTCAAAACTGACCTCCCCTGGGACCAGCATTTGCTATTGGTCTTTGGAGAAGCTGGGCCTGGGACCAGTCCCATAGAAAAGCATTCTGGTAAAACAAGTCTGGCCTTGATAGGAGCTTGAGGAGAGAAAAGGGATTTCTGTTATTCAATCCTCATGGCAGTCTAATGAAGTAAGTTATTATCACCCTTTTAAAGATAAGAAAAGAGGTCCAAAGAGGTTAAGTAACATGTTAAGAAGGTCATGTAGCCAGTAAATAATGGAGTGAGGATTCAAACACCACACTCTGCCATGACTTCACCACCCTATACTGCTCTCTCAGAGATTCAGTTTAACAGGCTGAAATTCTTCTCAGCGTGGACAGAGTGATCATCAGAGAATGACTAGAGATTAAGGACTAGGTATTTTCCAAAGGTAATAATAATAGCTAACACTTACATAGTTCTTACTGTATGACAGGCACTGTTTTAAGTCCTTTACATTATATATTAACTCATTTAATCCTCACAATATCCTATAAGGGAAATCCTATTATTATTCCCATTTTGTAGGTAGGAAAAATGAGGCATGGAGAAGTTAAAACTGTTCAAGGTCACATACCTAGTAAGGAGTAGAGCTGGGATTTAAATCCAAGTAGTCTATCTCCAGAGTCCATACTCTTAATGACCTAAGACTCATAAACATAAGCTATATTATGTTTCAGAAATAGACCCTGGTGAATATAGCAAAGGCAGATTTAGTGGAATAGTGAAATAGAAGCCAGATTGCAAGAGGGGAGCAGTGCCTTTACAAAATATGTTTGTGGAACTTAGCCAAGAATTGGGAGTAGATGTTGGATTTTCTCAAATGCTGCTTCTACATCTATTGAGATGATTGTATGGTTTTGGTTTTTTAGTTTGGTATGTCGTAATTACATTGATTTTTCAAATGTTAAACCAACCTTGCCTCCCTGGGATAAACCTTACTTGCTTCTGATGTAGTATCTTTTTTATGTATTGTTAGATTCAGTTTACTAAAATTTTGTTTAAAATTTTTACATCAATTTCCATGAGGGATATTGGTCTGTATTTTTCTTTTCTTGTAAGTCTGTCTGGTTTTGGTCTCAGGATAATACTGACCTTATAGAATGAGTTGGGAAGTATTTCAATTTTTTTTTTTTTTTAGTTTGTATAGAATTGATATTATACCTTCCTTAAATGTTTGTAGAATTCAGCAGTGAAGCCCTCTAGGCCTTGAGTTATTGATGTGGAAAGGTTTTTAATGACAACTTTGATTTTTTTAATAGATATAGAGAAATTCAGATTTTCCATTTCTTGAATGAGCTTTGGTAGTTTTATCTTTCAAGGAATTTGTTCATTTCCTGTAAGTTGAATTTATTGGCATAAAATTAATTATAATATTTCCCTATCCCTTTAAGATCTGTAGTGATGTTATCTCTCTCTTTCCTGATATTGGTAATTTATGTCTTCTTTTTTTCTTGATCAGTTTGGCTAGAGGTTTATCCATTTTATTGGTCTTTTCAATAAGCAAGGAGCTTTTTTTCATTGATTTTTCTCTATTGTTTTTCTCTTTTCTATTTCATTGGTTTCTGTTTATTTTGAATTTAACTTGCTCTTCTTTTTTCTAGTTTCTTAAGGTAGAAGCTGAGGTCATTGATTTGAGACCTTTCTTGCTTTCTGATATAGGTGTTTCTGCTATATAAATTTCCCCGTAAGTACTGCTTTAGCTGCATCCTACAGATTTTGATACATTATGTTTTTATTTTCATTCAGTTCAAAATGCTTTCCAATTTCCCTTTGATTTCTTGAGATGGGCTACTTAATAGCCTATCGATGAACTATTTAGAAGTAAGTTTAGTTTCTAAATATTTGGGGGTTTCCAGATATCTTTCTGATATTAATTTCTATTTTAATTTTATTTATGCTTCTCTAACTCCTATTAAATTTATTGAGAATTTTTTATGGCCTAGAGTATGGTCTGTTTTGGTGAAGTTCCGTGTGCACTTGAAAAGCACCTATATGCTGTTGTTTTGGGGTGGAGTGTTCTGTAAATGTCATTTGGGTCAAGTTGGTTGATAGCATTTTAGTCTTCTTTATTCTTACTGATTTTCTGTCTACTTGATTTATCAATTATTGAGAGAGGGGTATTGACATTTTCAACTATAATTATATCTATTTCTCTTGCAGTTCAGTAACTTTTTGCTTTGTGTATTTTTAAGCTCTGTTAATAGGTATGTAACTGTTTAGGATTGTTACATCCCTTCATGAACTGAGCCTTTTATCATTACCAGGGGTAAAGAAAAACATTTCATAATATTCCAGTTTTCTTTTGATTAGTGTTAGCAGATATGTCTTTTTCCATCCTTCTGCTTTTAACTTATTTGTGTCTTTATATTTAAAATGTATTTTTTGTAGGCAGCATATACTTGGGGCTTGCTTTTTAATACACTTTGACAATCTCTGTCCTTTAATTGGGGTATTTAGACCATTTACATTTAATATGATTGTTGCTATATCAGGTTAGGTTTAAAGCTGACATCTTGCTGTTTGTTTTCTATTTGTCGTCCACCTCTTTTATCTTCCCTTTTTCTCTTTTTCTGCACTCTTTTGGATTATTTTCTGTGATTTCATATTATCTTTCCTGGCTTATTAGCTATAATTCTTTGTTTTGTTATTTTAGTGGTTGCTTTAGGGTTTATAATTAGCTTATCATAGTCTGCTTTCATGTGATATTACTATACCACCACATAGAATGTGAGAACTTTATAAAAGTGTACTTCCATTTCTCCCCTCCCATCTTTATACTATTATTGCCATATAGTTTACTTCTACATATGTTACAAACCTCACACTATGTTGTTAATATTTTCTTTAAACAGTAATTATCTTTTAAAGAGATTTAAATAATAAGAAAAAGATGTTATGTGGTTATCCAGAGTTACCATTTGTGGTTCTCTTCATTCCTTTGTTCAGACCTATGTTCCCATCTGGTATCATTTCCTTCTGCCTGAAGCATTTCCTTTTTTTTTTTTTTTTTTTTTTGTGAGGAGATCAGCCCTGTGCTAACATCTGCCAATCCTCCTCTTTTTTTTTGCTGAGGAAGACTGGCCCTGGGCTAACATCTGTGCCCATCTTCTTCCACTTTATATGGGATGCCGCCACAGCATGGCTTGCCAAGCGGTGCGTCTGTGTGCGCCCGGGATCCGAACCGGCGAACCCCGGGCCGCCGCAGCGGAGTGCGCACACTTAACTGCTTGCGCCACTGGACTGGCCCCAGTGAAGCATTTCCTTTAACATTTCTCATAATGCAGGTCTGCTGGTGATGAATTCTGTCAGATTTTGTATATCTGGAAACTTTTAAGGTAATTTTCTGGGGCGTTTGTAGGGCTTACTCAGTTTTTTTCTGTTTCTTAGGGATCACTGTCCTTTGTTGCCCAGTGTCCACATGTTTTGAAAATCATTGTTTCATAAATTTTATCTGTTTTTTTGTTTTATCAGGCAGGAGAGTAAATCTGGCCCTTGTTATTTCATTTTGGAAGCTAAAGTTCTGGCCACGAATTAAAGAAAAGAAGTACAATGGCAGGGGCTAGCCTTTTCAGAATTGGCAAAGAATAGGCATGTGTCAAGGCAGAGAGGGAGTAAGTCAAGGGGAGGGAGGTCTATTTTCACCCAGAAGCTGGGATTCCTTAGATACGTGCAAGTGCCTCTGTACAAACAAGCAGTTAATTAGCAAGTTAAAACGCCTTTTGAAGCCTCTGGGTGCAGCATATTAAATCTGAAATAGTGTTGATCGTCTCTAGGGACTTTCCTTTAAATCCCAGTCCAAACCCTCATTGTTCAGTGGTTTTGAGTCTGTTAGCCTAGCTTTTTATTGGGGTCCTGGGCTGGCGTGGCAGAAACAGCAGCAAATGTGAAATAGCTTCTAGAAGGGCCAGGGAGAGGCCCAGGTTGGAATTGTAGGTTTTGGAAAAGTTGCATAGCACCTCCCCCCAAACTTTCTGAATCGAGGTGCTCTTTAATTCGCATATGTGGAAGGCTATCCTGTTCACATAAAGCCTGATCCCACAAATTAGGTCACCTGGTTGTGGAGGGTATCGTGATCCTGAGGCTCTTTTCTATACCGTGTACAATTCAAACAGAATTGTTTTCATCTGGCAACTTTGAGCAGCTAACATCCCCTATTTGTTTGCCCACACAGGATGTGAGTAAAGGAAAGAGAGAAAATGGTGTATGGTGTATCTTAGTGTGCTTGGGCTGCCATAATAACAAAATGCCATGCACTGGGGGGGCTTAAACAACACAAATCTATTTTCTCACAGTTCTGGAGGCTAGAAAGTCAAAGATCAAGTTTGCAGCAGAGTTCAATTTCTGGTGAGGGCTCTCTTCCTGGCTTGCAGACCACTGCCTTCTCTGTGTCCTCACATGGCCTTTCTTCAGTGGATATGGTAGAAAAAGAGATCTCTTTCTTCCTTTTCTTATAAGGCCACCAATTCTATTGGATTAGGACCCTACCCATATGACCTCATTTAACCTTAATTACCTCCTAAAAGCCTGATCTCAGAATACCACACATTGGCAATTAGGCTTCAACATATGAATGTTAGGAGGACACAAACATTCAGTCCCTAACAGGGTGTGTGGGATTCAGCAGCTATATAGGTACCTAACATGTGTGCCCCATGTCTTTTGTCAGCCTCTCATTTCTGGGTACATTGTGGCCATACCCTCCAGAGGCCTAAGCCCTGGTAATAGCCCCTCTGCTACATACTTCTTAACCACAAGCTTTCAAAATTAGATTTGGATTCCAGTATTTTGTTGAAATGAATAGACATGGCCTGGATGTACCTTTTCAGTAACTATACAGATTCCATGGGAGAAGGGACAGGTCTCCTGATAGATTTCGAATTGCTTGTCTCCAGGTTCTTCTTTGCGGTCCAGTTGGTCCAAAGCTGCATGAACTTCTTGATGACAATGTATTTGTTCCACCAGAGTCACTGCAGGAAGTGGATGAGTTCCATCTCATTTTAGAGTATCAAGCAGGTAAGAGAAATGAGTAAGTAATGGTGTAAGACTGGTCAGGGGACTGTGTATTGTCACTTGGGATGTGACTGTGCTAGAAATCTATCTTAGTAAATTGGCAAGATCCTGTTCTTGCCATACCAAAGGTTTTCTGACCCCTTGGTTCTACTGAGCTGATACTGCCATTGTCTCAAGGAAAAGTGATAGAGTATTACAACTTGCAGAAAAGTCCCAGGTCTGCAAACATAATTGATCTGAACCCAAGAGAAATCAGGTTGTAGGAAAGCAGGCATCATGAATAAAATGAAAATATGTTAAAGATGCATATATAAAGTTTTTCTTTGTTACTCAGAAAAGAGAAGAGCAGGTAACATCTGCTCAGCTCTGTGCTGGATTCTGCCCTAGGCCTTTCTGGCCAACTGTTCCAAGCTGCTTAGGATTGGTTCCAGGCCTTTGGCAAACTTCCTTTGAAGCATTTTTTTTTTTTAATTTTTAAAGATTTTATTTATTTATTTTTTCCCCCCCAAAGCCCCAGTAGATAGTTTTATGTCATAGCTGCACATCCTTCTAGTTGCTGTATGTGGGACGCGGCCTCAGCATGGCCGGAGAAGCGGTGCACGCCCGGGATCCGAACCCGGGCCGCCAGCATCAGAGGGTGCGCACTTAACCGCTAAGCCACAGGGCCGGCCCTCTTTGAAGCATTTTATTCTCCCTTGGGTGTGTAAGTAGGAGTGTTTTGTAGTTAACAACACGTACATTATTTCCCATTATATAATGTTCCAGTGTTTATAAATCCAAATCCACCCCATCTTACCCGAACCCCAGCAGATTTTGTTATACAGACTAGAAATCTGATTTCTGAGAGAATCCTAAATACCTAAATATATTTTAATTCTGTTTATTTGATTCCCTATATTAGCTGTTGTACCTTTCCTCTGCTCACACTCAGACTCTTGAATTTCTGATTCGATGCATTATTAATTCAAGTTAAAGACTCCAGCATCTAAACTGACTGATTGGTACCTTAAAGCAGTACTTACTTAGTACGCTTCAGTGAACTGCTTCCAAGTCAGACAATTAAGAGAAACGCACCTGCTAGAGTAATTAACTTTAATGTAAGATAGGAAATATAGTGCTTCTTGAAAATTATGCCTTTCTCTAAGTACAGAAAAGGAATTGTTTCTCATTTCTGGTTCTCTTTAGGGTGCTTACTGGAATCAGTTAGGAAGGGCAGGGTCTGAAAATTTGGGACAGAATGTTGAAGCAGGCGATTCACATTTAATGATACACAAGTTTTGAGTTTCTCCCAGTTTTTATTTCCCCAAGTGGGAAGTCAGAGTGACAGTTCTTACTGCCTGAAGATTGTGGTAAGGATTAAGAGGTTAGTGTGGCTGAGCACTGTGAGCTCTTTAAATGAAGGGCATGAACGTGACTGTTGACTGGAAGAGTCTAGAATAGCTAAAGGTATGCCTTGGAGGTGCTGCTGCTCCTGCTACCAGTTCCAGATTCGTCTCACTTCCACCCTGCTGGCACTCTCATCATGAATGCGGGACCTTTCTGGTTCCTGGTTTCTATCATTTTCCCTGGTGACCGCAGAGTAGAAAGACTGGTTTCTTTAACGAGACACAGCTGTTGACAGCTGTGACTTGTATGTAGTTAAGAAGACAGCATAGCTTATCTTGAAAGGAGATTGTCTCTATCCTTGGATTTATAAGCTTCACACTTCAGTCTTTCTTTTCTATGCCTTATTTTCTTAGTACAAAGCAGTGGCCTTCCACTAAGCTTTATGTGAAGTTACATTTTCATCAGCCCCTGGAGGGAACCTAGTCTGATGGCAGCAGGCCTTGGGTCAGCTCTCTTAACAGAAATCCATCCCCAGTGTCTCTCTGACCTAGATGGATAAATTCCCAGAGAGGATTTGTCAACTTTTTTCCCCTCCTTCTCTCCTACAAGACTTCCCCAGAGAAGTTTATTTTCAGGGTTTGGGCTGGGGATGCAGTGAGTCACTTCATAGGTTTTGCTGACTTACTGGCTGAAGGGTGGGATCATAAATTGAGAGAAGAGATCATGTAAAGAAATAAATTCAAAGCTTTGTGAGGAAAGAGGGGCATTGACTATTATTATGGGCTCACTGTGTCTGAGTTTCAGTCATTTTGCTTCTCAGGCCACTCCATCAGTCCTGTGTCCTGTGGAAACAGGCAGTGTAACTCCTTGTCTTTGCCTTGCGGAAGCTGTTTATTTTTGCCTCTCTTACTTTTTCCTTGAAGAAATTATTTTGATGCTGGGTGGCTCTTCTCTCCTAGGTTAAGTTAGGCCGTGCTTCTTAGCAGCTTCACCCTTTAAGGGTCCGTTCTAGGTCTTGCCCAATGGAGAACACTAATGTCATGTATTTTTCCCATTGTACAGAGTCTTATTAATTGGGGAAATGTTGGATTTGGAGTTCACACCCATAGTTTTTGTTTTCATGGGTATTTAAGTCATTGGTCTGTTCTCTTGTTCACTTGTTCTTTTGCTAATTCACTCACATTATACTCCAGGTGCAATGTGAGGCAGTAGGAATATGATGATAGAAGACGTGGGCCCTGCCCTTGGCTCACAGTTCACTGCAGGAAATGGACTCTTGAACAAATGATTGCAAAATCATGTACCAGGTCCTATAACAGGGTACAGCAGTGGCCCCAGGAAGGAAGTAATTGAGTTTGCTTGGTGGTGGCAGAGTTAGGAAAGGCTTCATAGGGGAGGCCGTCCTTGTGTTGGGTCTTGAGAGACAAAGTAGAGTTGGACTGCTGCAGTCAGCTCTGTGAACCACCACTGGTTATTTTCTTTGGACAAATGGTAAGACATGGGCCAGCAGTTAAGAATAAAAGAGTGTAGTGTTTTAACAAATATAACCGTTGTAGCGGGGTTTAGTAAATAGGTAATGTCTTTTTTTTCTGCTTTCATAGATTTTTATACAAATAACCCACATATAAAAGGTTTTTCAGAGGAATGGATTCAGTAAAGCTGAATTCAAAGCAAAGGAAGGATGGGTTCTCACAGCCTGGACACCTGCTCTAGAGTCAGCCCTCCACACTCAGCACACATGCACGTGCTCCCCACCAGGGGGCAGGGCTTCTGTCTGGAGAGGCCATTGTAGAAAGGAGGAGGCAGGTTGCTGACTGCAGTTGGCAGATCAACCTGCAGGATGAGGAAGCCTTGCTGTGGTTTGTCTGCCTTGGGGATGAACTTTCTGTGGGAATATCCAGTAAAGATAGTGTAGGGGAGGAAGACAAATCCTCTACCCTCTGTGTCCTTCTGGCTGGGTATGAATTAAATTGACATGAGACAGAATAACAGGAGAAAATCAAACAAAGCTTTATAACATGTGTACATGGGAGACACTCAGGAAAACTGAGCAACTCGCCAAAATGGCTGAGGTTGTCACCTTAAATAGCATCTTCAGCAAAAGACAAAGGAGGGTGTTGGGGGTAGTGGTTTGGCACTTCAAAGGGGAGGAAGGCAATTCACATGGAGATGGAAAAAGCAGATGTTTGGGAAACAGAACTGTGATAAGAATGGGCTTAGCAAGGACCCTCCCGGTCTGTCAATACCCAGAGTTATTTATGGTGATGGCCTGTCCTGGGGACAGGCCTTTTATCTTAAATTCTTTTAGGCAGTTAGGGGCAAAGTTTCTTTCAGAGTCTTTTGTTTCTTTCAGAAAAGTTAGGGGCAAAGTTTCTTTCAGAGTCTTTTGTTCTTAAAAATAATCAAGCCAAGGCAAAGAGACACATTTTGGGGTGGCCAATTCTGATTCCCCACAATAGAGACCAGTGAAAAACTAAATTTCAATGTATGGACTTTAGTTTTATAATTGGGACAAATCCTGTATGTGGAGGGAAAGCTGTGTAAGCCTGGATCACAAATCCTTGCCCCCAAGTCTCTGGGAGCACATCCATGCTGGTGGTGACTGGCTCCCTCTGGTGCTCAGTGGGGAAGGCCTCATTTAGGAATTGCCCTAAGCAGTAGCCCTTAGACTGATTGATTTCAAGATTTTCAGGTCTTTATGGAGAAGAATGTGAGTTCTGCATGGTAAAGTCTCCGACCATGAAGCTTCACCAAGTGACCTCGGAGAGGGCCTCCTTGTCACCTTCCTGCTTTAGGACTCACGGCAATAGCACACTCCTTTTGAAAACTTGGCAGCTGTGGGGTCTTAATCGGTAGTTCTTTACCTGACTGCACATCAGGCTCTCCTAGGGTGGGGCCTTGCTACCTGTACATTAAAAACTAGGTTCCCCAGGAGATTCTGATGCATTGCCAGTGCTGAGAGCCCCTCCTATAGATGTGCACAGACTCCAAACTCCTTCCCCACCAGAAGACCCAACCAAGAATGGATCTGGCCCCCCCCCGCCTGGATCAGATTAGCAGCTACTGAGTAGGCACTCTATGCAGGGGTTTGTGACAGGTGCCAAGGGAATCAAAGACATACAGTATTCCCTTTAAAGAGCTGGCAGTCTGTCTGGGGAGATGTGGCACAAATGTGTGAAAAGTTAAGTAATGATATAGGTTTGAATACTGTTTCAAAATGGTGGAAGAGATAACTCAAAGCAAAACCATGTAAAGGAGAGTCTCTGTGGATGCTCAAAGTGGTGAAAGTGCAGCCAGGCTGGAGCAGTCAGCAACCATCTAAGGAGGAAGTAACACTTGAACTTGTTCTTGAACAGTCATTATTCCAAAGCAACTCATTCAGAGGAGGCTTGAGCAGCCAGAGACTCTTACCTTCTGGATCAGGTGCCCGGAAACCACCAGCGGGCAGCAGGGAGGAAGGGGTGCAGTCAGCTTGACTCTTGGAACTTCAGCCTCCCTAGGTCCCAACTAAATGAAAGGTGCTCAGGGCGCTGCTATGAGGTGGAAAGTGCTTTGAGAAAGGCAGCATGTCTGTATTCAGGGACATGCATGGTATGCACCATGTGCTGCTACCTGGAAGTCATGCTCCCACTCTGACTGGGAAAGGACACTGGCATCCTCTGTTTGAGAGCTCAGTGGACAGTAGAGCTTTCCTGGGACTCGAGGGGAGCTAATTGCCAGCCCCTCGACAAAGGCATACAGCATAGCACCCATACTGTGTTTCTGTGTTTTTGTTGGGTTGGGGTTGGGGTTTTTGGTTTGTTTGTTTCTTTACTGACCACTGTCCTCCTGGATGCGATGCCATGCTTATCTTCAGCCATTGTAGCCAGGGTCCACTCAGCCAGAAACCAGCCTGCCCAGAGCCAAGGCTCTAGTGAGGCCCCTGCAAGCCCCCCACAGCTAGGAGACTTAAAGCCTCTTCCTTTTCTTCCCATTGTGTTGACTGGGCTTTTCTAGGGGAGGAGTGGGGCCAGTTAAAAGCTCCCCATGCCAACCGATTCATCTTCTCCCACGACCTCTCCAACGGGGCCATGAATATGCTGGAGGTGTTTGTGTCTAGCCTGGAGGAGTTTCAGCCAGACCTGGTGATCCTCTCTGGATTGCACATGATGGAGGGACAAAGCAAGGAGCTCCAGAGGAAGAGACTCTTGGAGGTAATAGCACTGTTACAGAATTTCACAGATCTCAGCTAGTGTTTTTCTTCAGATTCCTGCCTTTCTTGCTCTCTGCAGCTTGTGCTGCCTTGTCCTTGGTCCTGGCCTCCCCAGGGCATATCATGGCAGCTGGCTCTGAAGCCTGCCTCCTACTCCAGTGAGGCACCTCACGGTATTCTTTCGGGCACAGGCAGTGGCTTGAGTAGGACAGGTCAGAACATCTTCTTGCCTGAGCCTCTGCATCCTGTGCTAAAGTGAATGTGGCTGCAAGCTACGGTGTTTGTAGTTTGTGTCCTCTGTGTCATCTGTACCATCTCACTTCACATCGGCTGTGCTGCAGTTCCTGCAGATTCTTACAGCAGTTGAAGCCGCCTCCTCAGTTTAGGTCCCCAAGAATAGGCTGGCTATCTGAACATACAGGGGCGGGTCTTTGTGCTCTCTGAGTCTATAACCCCAGCAACTCTCTGCAGAACTGAATTTTCCCTGTTGGGAAAAGCATCCCTCGTCCACAGAGGCCATGGCGACCCACATGGCGTGGAGCTTTCATGAGGATGCAAAGGCAGTGACAGGAGGCATTGACTCTCAGGACCTGATCCTTCCCTCTTGCCTGACTTCCTTCTATTTCTAATGGCAATGCTCTCCTCTTCTCTTTGCAGGTTGTGACCTCCATTTCTGACGTCCCCACTGGCATTCCAATTCACCTAGAGCTGGCCAGTATGACCAACAGGGAGCTCATGAGCAGCATGGTGCTTCAGGTAACCACACGGGCAGCACGTGGGGCCCTCTTTGGTCCTGACCCTCATGGGGTCTTGCAGAGAAACACCTTTGTCAGGTGAGACTGGCTCACTGAGATGTGGATGTCATGTCACTCAGACCTAGGTCCACGGACATCCAAATAAGCAGCCAGAACTGTTCTGGAACAGGATCTCCTTCTAGGTTAAAAATACGGCAGTGTGACTGATGGGTTCTTGGGTTGTGTTTCTCCTTCTGGAATGGGGAAGTTAGAAATGAATGGCTTTTGCAGTAGAACTTAAGGGAGAAAACTGAAGTCCAGCTTAGCTGCTTTCAGTTGAACTCAAGAAGCTCAGAGAAAGAAAACTTTGGGTGAGCTTCACTCCCTCACCACCAGGCATCCAGGTGTTCAACCCCTGCCTTTGGACAGCAGCAGTGATTAGATAAATCCAAGAGTGTGATACTTTTTGTTTGTTTGTTTGTTTATTGCAGTAACATTGGTTTATAACATTGTATAAATTTCAGGTGTACATCATTATACTTCTGTTTCTGCATGGATTACATCATGTTCTCATGTTCACCACCCAAATACTAATTACAGTCCATCACCACACACATGTGCCTAATTATCCCTTTCGCCCTACTCCTTCCCCTCCTCCCCTCTGGTAACCACCAATCCAATCTCTGTCTCTATGTGTTTGTTTGTTGTTGTTATTATCTACTACTTAATGAGGGAGATCATACTGTATTTGACCTTCTCCCTCTGACTTATTTCACTTTGCATAATACCCTCAATGTCCATCCATGTTGTCACAAATGGCTGGATTTCATCGTTTCTTGTGGCTGAGTAGTATTCCATTGTGTATATATACCACATCTTCTTTATCCGTTCGTCCCTTGATGGGTACTTAGGTTGCTTCCAAGTCTTGGCTATTGTGAATAATGCTGCAGTGAACACAGCGGTGCATGTATCTTTACGCACTGGTGTTTTCACATTCTTTGGATAAATACCCAGCAGTGGAATAGCTGGATCGTATGGTAGTTCTATCCTTGATTTTTTGAGGAATCTCCATACTGTGTTCCATAGTGGCTGCACCAGTTTGCACTCCCACCAGCAGTGTATGAGAGTTCCCTTCTCTCCACATCCTCTCCAACACTTGTTGTTTGCTGTCTTGTTAATTATAGCCATTCTGATGGGCATGAGGTGATACCTCATTGTAGTTTTCATTTGCATTTCCCTGATAGTTAATGATGTTGAACATCTTTTCATGTGTCTGTTGGCCATCTGTATATCTTCTTTGGAGAAACGTCTGTTCAGGTCTTTTGCCCATTTTTTAATCGGGTTGTTAGTTTTTTTGTTGTTGAGATGCGTGAGTTCTTTATATATTTTGGAGATTAACCCCTTATCAGATGTATGGTTTGCAAATGTCTTCTCCCAATTGTTAGGTTGTCTTTTCGTTTTGTTGATGGTTTCCTTTGCTGTGCAGAAGGTTTTTAGTTTGATGTAGTCCCATTTGTTTATTTTTTCTATTGTTTCTCTTGCCCGGTCAGACATGGTGCTTGAAAATACGTTGCTAAGACAGATGTGGAAGAGCGTACTGCCTGTGTTTTCTTCTAGAAGTTTCATGGTTTCAGGTCTTACATTCAAGTCTTTAATCCATTTGGAGTTAATTTTTGTGTATGGTGTAAAGTAATGGTCTACTTTCATTTTTTTGCATGTGGCTATCCAGTTTTCCCAACACCATTTGTTGAAGAGACTTTCCTTTCTCCATTGTATGTTCTTGGCTCCTTTGTCGAAGATTAGCTGTCCATAGATGTGTGGGTTTATTTCTGGGCTTTCGATTCTATTCCATTGATCTGTGTGTCTGTTTTTGTGCCAGTACCATGCTGTTTTGGTTACTATAGCTTTGTAGTATATTTTGAAGTCAGGGAGTGTGATACCTCCAGCTTTGTTCTTTTTTCTCAGGATTCCTTTAGCTATCCGGGGTTTGTTGTTGTTGCATATAAATTTTAGGATTCTTTGTTCTATTTCTGTGAAAAATGTTGTTGGAACTTTGATAGAGATTGCATTGAATCTATAGATTGCTTTAGGAAGTATGTACATCTTAACAATGTTAATTCTTCCAGTCCAAGAGCACAGATTATCTTTCTATTTCTTTGTGTCTTCTTTAATTTCTTTCAGCAGTGTTTTATAGTTTTCAGTGTAGAGATCTTTCACCCAAGAGTGTGATGCTTAAGAATACAGACTTTGGGGCCAGCCCTGTGGCTTAGCGGTTAAGTGCGCGCGCTCCGCTACTGGCGGCCCGGGTTCGGATCCCGGGTGCGCACCAACGCACCGCTTCTCTGGCCATGCTGAGGCTGTGTCCCACATACAGCAACTGGAAGGATGTGCAGCTATGACATACAACTATCTACTGGGGCTTTGGGGAAAAAAGGAGGAGAATTGGCAATAGATGTTAGCTCAGAGCCAGTCTTCCTCAGCAAAAAGAGGAGGATTAGCATGGATGTTAGCTCAAGGCTGATCTTCCTCACAAAAAAAACAAAAACAAAGATACAGACTTTAGAAACCTGGGTTGGAATGCCAGCTTTGCATTTGCTAGCTTTATGAACTTAGGCAAGTTACTTAACCTTTCATTTTATTGTTGTTTAACCTTTTTAATGGGTAATTTATTCATATGGTTCAAAACCCAAAAAATATTAAAAGATACATGAAGAAGTCTCCCTCCCTCCGGCCATCTATACCCACTGTTATTAATCTCCTTATTAGTTTCAACTGTATCCCTCCAGAGTTGCTGTGTACATATATAAACAAGTATGGGAATATATCTTTATTTTTTCATCCTTGTTTACCCAAAAAGATAAATAGCATACTGAATACACTGTTCTACACTTGGCCTTTTTTCACTAATGAATTTTGGGGATCTTTTCTCTATCATCACATGGAGAACGTCCTCAGTCTTTTCAGAGCCCTGAGGTTGAAAGGAATGTGTGGGTGTACCTCATTTCATTTAACCTGAACCTTCTTGATGGGCATTTGGTTTAGTGTCCTTTGCTATTCCATACAGTGTTGCAACAAATAACTTTGTGCATGATTTTATTTTGTCCATGAGCAAGTACATGTGTATGATAAGTTCTCAGAAGTAGAATAGCTGGAGTAGAGCATAAAAAGCATTTCTAAGTTTGATATTGCCAAATTGCCCTCCATGAGAATTGTACCAATTTACTTCCGCTAGAACTCTTTACAAATGCTTATTTCCTCATCTCCTTGCCACCGGAATGTGATTAGAAACATGCATTCTTACCAATCTGACAGGTGAGAAATGATATTTCAGGATAGTTTCTTTTTAATAGACTTTGCTTTTTAGGTTCACAGCAAAAGTGAGCAGAATGTAGAGAGTTTGCATATACCCCCTGCCCATCCACATCCACAGCCTCCCCCCACCCATCAACATCCCACTGCACCAGAGTGGGACATTTCTTAGAGTCAGTGAACCTACATGCACACGTCACTATCACCCAAAGTGTATGGTTTACATTACGGTTCACTCTTGGTGTTTTTCATTATAGTTTTTATTTGCATTTCTCTTTTGAGGTTATCTTTTCACTTTTTGAAAAACAAGCCATTTTTATTTCATTTTCTGTATGTCTCCTTAACCTTTCTGAGCCTCAGTCCCCTTATCTGTAAAAAAGAGGCCATCCCTGCTTCCCTCAGAGGGTTACAGTAAGAGCTGAATGAAATAAAGCCATTAGCTCGGTGCCTGGCACAGAACATGCAGTAAATGGCAGTGCTATTACATTAGCAAAGGCTAGGCCATTGACCTTTAAATACGTAAATAAATACACATGCATGTGCGTGCAGGCGTGCACACACACACCTACCTACCTACCTACATACATAGCGGGGCTCGTCTCTCTCGCACAGAAATTCACCTTATGTGCAGTTCTCTGGCTCTAAAGATGAAAGTGCTAAAGTAAGAAAGATAGTGAGGTGGACATAGTGGTTCCCCTAAAGATAGAAAACAGGCTCACAGCCCCTGTTTGGTACCCTTTTCTGCACAGTGTTATTATTAAATACAGTCTTCCTAACCCATACCTGCTTTAAAAGCTTAGATCTAACCTGAAACTATTCTCCTTACTTCTTGGTGTTTTGTACACGGAACCATTGCAACCCTGACTGTTGCTAGGGCCTTCTCCGTTTTACTGGTGTAACACCTGCTGACATTCAGGAGCTGAGTCACGTTCCGTCAATGGTGAGAGGATCTGCTGTGTGTGCAAAGGCAAAAGCTGGGCACCATGGAAAGAAATACAAAATATGTACACCTCTGCCCTTTGTCTTATAATGGTGTATAACAAATGACTGGGTCTAAAACGGTGTTACCGCAACTTTCTGGTTTATCCCAAGTGATAATGAAGGTGGAGATGGTTAGAGGTTAATAGCCACAACAGTGACCTATGATCTGTCACTTCCCCACCACAGACTTCAGGGGCAGGGAGTCTCGTGAAAGATGAAAGAAGAAAGATGCCATCCTGCCTTCCTTCCCTGACTTTAGTCATAGGCTGTGTCCTAAGATATCTTAGGAGCTAGATGTCCATCAGAAAGAGACCTCCGTTTTGTTTTTGTTAGCAGGTCTTTCCCGCAGTGACGTCCCTTGGGCTGAATGAACAGGAGCTGTTATTTCTCAGCCAGTCGGCATCTGGACCTCACTCCTCTCTCTCTTCCTGGAACGGGGTTCCTGATGTGGGCATGGTCAGTGACATCCTCTTTTGGATCCTGAAGGAACATGGGAGGAGTAAAAGCAGAGCCTCAGACCTCACCAGGATCCACTTCCACACGCTGGCCTACCACATCCTGGCGACTGTGGACGGATACTGGGCCAACCAGCTGGCGGCCGTGGCTGCAGGAGCTCGCGTGGCTGGAACACAGGCCTGTGCAACAGAAACCATAGATGCCAGCCAAGTGTCTCTGAGGGCACCCCAAGAGTTCATGACTTCCCACTCGGAGGCAGGCTCCAGGATCGTAGTAAACCCAAATGAGCCAGTAGTAGAATGGCACCGGGAGGGAACATCCTTCCACTTCACACCAGTGCTGGTGTGCAAAGATCCTATTCGAACTGTGGGCCTTGGAGACGCCATTTCAGCCGAAGGACTCTTCTATTCAGAAGTACACCCTCACTATTAGGAAGGTGGTTGTGGGTAATTTTTCTGAAGGAGGAGAACTAGCCAACTTAAGAATGACAGGAATTAAGTGGTTTGGAAAATAGGACTGAGGATGTCAAAACAGTTTCTAGATCGAACTGAAAGACAGCCAAAGAAACAACAGATTAAACTATATCAGATACATTCCATCCTGTTGACAATTACATGAAAACATTTCAGGTTTTAATCAAAATTTAGCTATCTACTAACAAAACTGGATTTTTGTTTTTTTATGTTGTATGTTACAGGGGTAAAAACTTGATTCCCATATCCCCAATTTATGAAGCATCATCAGGTATTTAGGCCAAACTTCTTCACCCTCAAGAGCATGTCAGCTGGAGAAAGCACTTCCCTCCTTGCCCACTTCAGAAGTGCATGCTTGCTCACCCACACTCCTCGTCTCCAGTGGAGCCCAGTGTGAAGTTCTTGGGTTCTCTCAGCTCAGCGCTCATGGGCAGAATCATGGTTTCCATTCAGTGTTATAATGAAAATATTTAATGAGCACACCTTCTCAGTCTTCTGCTCTCAAACAGGACAGAGCCACAAGTAAGGACAAAACAGTCCCTCCTGTGCTTCCTAGTTGCAGCAGAGGCTGAGAGCCTTGAGGAGCCTTCGAAGGAGTCAGCCATTCAGCACTTGACCAACAGGGCAGCACTGTGAGCGGAAGGGCTATGCCTTCCTGTCCTGGCTCCTTAGACTGTAGGCTGGCTGGTCAGAGGCTGCTGTGCCTGGGCCCAACCCCATCACCCAGCTCTGGACATGCTTTCTGCATTAGAAGACTGATCTTTGTTCATTCTGATCCTTGAAGGAGTTTCCTTTTACAACTGGAATGTGCTTCTGTGTGTATAACAGATCATATATGTTTTACATTGACACATCATAGCCATTAAAAAGTTTGACCTCATAAGAGCCCAGGATCATGAATAAATTTATGTATTTATTTTTTTATAAATCAAGATTTCTGTGTGCTTTTAAATATATTAAAAACAATTTACATTTCGGGAATCCTAAGTCTATTTGTAATTGGTTTTGTTTCCACCACCACTCTGGAGCCAGATAAAATATAAATCATTCTGGGCCGGCCCTGTGGCTTAGCAGTTAAGTGCGTGCGCTCCGCTACTGGCAGCCCGGGTTCAGATCCCGGGTGCGCACCGACGCACCGCTTCTCCGGCCATGCTGAGGCTGCATCCCACATACAGCAACTAGAAGGATGTGCAACTATGACATACAACTATCTACTGGGGCTTTGGGGGGGGGGTGGGAAGGAGAAGGATTGGCAATAGATGTTAGCTCAGAGCCGGTCTTCCTCAGCAAAAAGAGGAGGATTAGCATGGATGTTAGCTCAGGGCTGATCTTCCTCACACACACACACACACACACACACACACACACACACAAATATATATATAAATATATATACATATATATATCATTGCGATCTTGACTTGTGAGTTAGATGTTACTCTGCTATTGAGATATTTGGTTACCTTGTCTTCCCCATCACTGGGTTAGGCAGTCCCTCACACAGAGCCTGAGCTATAGGTCTGTCCTCTGTGGTTTAAAGTGCTAGAAGATACCAGTATCAAGTAGCCAAGCCACTATGAAACCAGTTTGAACGAGTGCAGTGAGCCTTCTCAATTTGTTCAAAGAGCAGTATAGACAGGCCTACTTCGGTCAGGGGTAATCATTTCACAGCAGCAGCTTCTGGAATCTCAAAGCTGCCTCAAGTTCTTCATTTACCACCTCCCCCTCCGTGATTTGGGTAAGAAGGAAAGGCTTGTTTACTCCTTCACAGAAAACTTAAGTCTAGAGAATTAACGCAGCTTGAAATTCAAAGCAAGTAGTTTCTTAAGGAAACCTGGCTGCTACCTCATCAGTCTCTGCCTCCAAGCTCAATTAAAAATAAACACCAGCCTTCTAGCCTATTTTTATTAGAAAGGCTTAAGTGAGAAGAGATTTCTGCGTTCCCAAGAATTGGAATAACTCATCATTTATGTTCTAAACCTAAGAAGACAAGACTGAAGTGTTCTCCATGTGACTTTTGTTTTTTTTCTTGTAAGGAAGATCAGCCCTGAGCTAACATCCGATGCCAATCCTCCCCTTTTGGCTGAGGAAGACTGGCCCTGGGCTAACATCTGTGCCCATCTTCCTCCACTCTATATGGGACGCCGCCACAGCATGGCCTGACAAGCGGTGCGTCGGTGCGCGCCCAGGATCCAAACCTGCGAACCCGGCGCCGCTGAAGCGGAGCAGGAGCACCCAACTGCTTCCGCCACCGGGTGGCCCCCTCCATGTGACCTTTTTACATTCTGTCTCTAAGTTGTGTCTGCTCGGCCCCAGCCTTTAGCATAGTCTCAACAAGTTCTCCGGTTTTCATTGGTGATGGCAATAAGACCAGTTCAAGAAGTGTAGGCAGCACATACCTAAGAACAGTATTTTTCAAAAGATGGCTCTTGAACTATTAAGTTGCTAAATTTGGTGTTTATCACAAAAAGTATCAAAATGCATCATACATTATAGGGGTAAGTATTATAAGTATTGTTTTGTCAAACTTTATTCCTGAATTTGTGTATGATAAGAATGCACATGCGTCCCTCTTTTTTGAGAAGCCGGCTAAGCTCTGGAAGTAAGATTGACTGGACTCTATCAATCACCTAGGACAGATTACGCAGAAGTGAGTGGGAAGAGCAGGATAAGCTGAACGGGTGGGGCTTCAGGCCCCTCAACCCTTTGCTTTGAACTGTATTTTACAAAGGTTTCCACATATGATTTGCTACAAAGAAGAAAAGTTTGAAAATCCACTGGACTAGAAAGAAAGGTTGGTGAAAAATGAGCCTTCCTAAACATGCTCTAACGCTCACTCTTGCGTTCACTTGAAACTGATTTAACACCTAGGGGAAAACTGCAGCACACGAAACACCATCAGGCAATAAGAATTCAGCCAAATATCAGTACTCTTGATCATGCGGATTCAGTCTGCATTTTATTTCCTCTGTCAAGTTTGAGTGGGGCGGGGGTAATCATTCATCAGCAGTAGAAATCCAAATTCTATGCAGGGTTTGAGACGGCAAGTATTGTATGACATTGGACAAGTTAGCCTTACTGAGCCTCACTTTTACTCATCTGTAAAATGGGGCTAGTATGGTCCCTACCCTCATAGGGTTCTTGATGATGACAGGAGAATGCCATGCAAAATATTTAGCACAGTGCATGGCACATATTTAAAAGTTTAATAATTGTTAGTTATTAAACTGAACGGGCAATTTCCTGGGCCTCTTAAGAACTATTTTAAATCGTTGAAAAACTACCACAGTGATAATGTGACATTTTATTTTTTGGTCTTTTTTAGGTAAAAATTTTCATACAGTGAAACTGCACAAATTTCAAGTGTACCATTTGGTAAGTTTTTTTTTTTTTTTGTGAGGAAGACCAGCCCTGAGCAAACATCCAATGCCAATCCTCCTCTCTTTTGCTGAGGAAGACCGGCCCTGGGCTAACATCCGTGTCCATCTTCCTCTACTTTATATGGGACGCCGCCACAGCATGGCCTGACAAGCGGCGCATCGGTGCGCGCCCGGGATCTGAACCGGCAAACCCCGGGCCACCGCAGCGGAGCACGCACATGTTAACTGCTTGCGCCACCGGGCTGGCCCCCCATTTGATAAGTTTTGACAAATGCATAACCTATCTAACCCAAATGCCTATCCAGATACAGAATGTTCCCATCACCTCACACAGTTCCCTCGTGTCACTTTCAAGTTATCCCCAGCCTCACCCCTCAACCCTGACCTCTGAAGCAACTCGTTACAATTTTTTTCACCGTAAATTAGTTTTGCCTGTTCTGGAACTTCATAGACATGGAATCATATAGTATTTAGTCCTTTGTATACAGCTCCTTTCATTCAGCATAATGTTTTTGAGATGAAGCTATGTTGCTGCATGTAGTTGGTTGCTTTTTATGGCTGAACTGTCTTCCACTGTGAATACAGTGTTTCCACTGTGGGGCTTCTATGAATAATGCTGTTACCAAGTCTTTGTGTAGACGTTTTCATTTCTCTTGGGTAACAATTCCATAGGACTGTAATTGCTGGGCTAGATATATATCATGGAATAGGTGACAGACCTTTCTCCAAAGTGGTTGGACCATTTTACACTCCCACCAACAATATGTGACAGTTCTGGTTGCCTCTCATTCTTGCCAATATTTGGAGTTGTCAGTGTTTAATTTTAGCCATAGTGGTGTTTCACTGTGGTTTTATTTTGCATTTCTCTGATGATGAATGATGAGCACTTTTTCACATGCTTAATGGCTATTCATGTATCTTTGTGAAATGTCCTATTTTTTTGCCTACTTTTTTTTTTTCAATTAGGTTGTTTTGTGTATGTTATTTGGGTTGTTAGTTTATTACTGAGTTGTAGTTCTTTTTATATTCTGGATATAAGTCCTTTGTCAGACATATTTTGTGAATTTATTCTCCCAGAAAATATTCTCAGTCTGTAGATAGATAATCATTTTTTGTTTATTGCAGTAACATTGGTTTATAACATTGTATAAATTTCAGGTGTACATCATTATACTATTTCTGCATAGATTACATCATGTTCACCCCCCAAATACTAATTACAACCCATCACCACACACATGTGCTGAATTATCCCTTTCACCCTCCTCCCTCCCCCCTTCCCCTCTGGTAACCACCAATCCAATCTCTGTCTCTATGGGTTTGTTTATTGTTGTTATTTTCTACTACTTAATGAAGGAAATCATACGGTATTTGACTGTCTCCCTGTGACTTATTTCACTTTGCATAATACCCTCAATGTCCATCCATGTTGTCACAAATGGCCGGATTTCATCGTTAGATACTCATTTTCTTTATGGCTTAATGGTTTGTGTCCTAAGAAACACTGGACTACTCCTATGCCATGAATATAGTCTCATATTTTCTTCTAGGAACTTTATAATTTTAGGTTTCACATTTAGGTCTATAATCCATTTTGAGTTACTTTTTGTGTATGGTGTTAGGCTGGAGTCAGATTCATGTTTTTACACACAGCTATCCAGTTTCACCACCATTTGTTGAAAAGATATTCCTTTTCCCAAAGGCATTGCTTGGGTGCCTGTATCAAAACTCAAATGATGGTGTAAGTGTAGGTCTGTTTATGGACTCTCTTCTGTTTTATTGATCTATTTGTCTATCCCTATGCCAGTACCACATAATTACTATTATGCTAAGTCTTAAAGTGAGGGAGTGTAAGGCCTCCAATTTTCTGCAAGATTCCCTTGGATATTCTAGGTCCTTTGTATTTCCATTTTAGAACCAGCTTGTCAATTTCTACCCCAAAACTTGCTGGAATTATGATAGGAATCTATAGATCAAATTGGGAAGAATTTTTATCTTAACATTTAGTTTTCCAAGGCATGAACATGACATATCTTTCTAGTCTGGTCTTTTTCACAGCAATGCTTTGCAGTTTTCAGGGTAGATGTCTTACATGTATTTTGTTAAATTTATTCCTAAGTATGTCATGTCAATAGTATTTGACAATATTATAAATTGATTTTTTTATTTCATGTCAAACTGTTCGTTGCTAGTATAGAAAAATATAATTGACTTTTGTACATTGATCTTTTATCCTGTGACCTAGCCAAATCCACTTAATCAGTTGCAGTGGCTTTATTTATTTACTTATTTTTAGGGTTCCTAAGGATCTTCTACATAAACAACTATGTCCTCTGTGAAGAGTTTTATTTCTTCCTTTCTAATCTTTATGCCTTTTTATCTCATGCCTTTATTGCACTGGCTAGAACCTCTAGTATAATGTTGACTAAAAGTGGTAAGAGTGGCCATCCTTGCCTTGATCCTGATCTTAGGGGCAAGATATTCAGTATTTCACCACTAAATGTAATATATCTTATTGCATTTTTTTTCCCACAGATGCCCTTCATCAAACTGAAGATGTTCCCTTCTATTCTTGATTTGCTCAGAGCTTTTATGATGGCTTCTTAAAAATTTCTTTTTCTGCATCTACTAAAATCATGACTTTCTTATTTTGTTAATACATGGAAGTACTTTGATTTTCAAATATTAAACCAAGAGTGGATTCCTGGGATAACCCCAACTTGCTCATACTGTACATAGTAACCTATTGATATACTGTTGGATTTGATTCACTGATACACTGTTAAGGACTTTTGTACCTATGTTCATGCAGAATAATAGTATGTAGTTTTCTTCTTTTGTAACGTCTTTGTCCAGTTTTGACATCAGGATTGTGCTGGCCTCATACAAACAAATTGGGACATTCTTGCTCCTATTTTCTAAAAATTTGTCTAAGATTGGATTTAATAGGATTTACTGGTGAAATCATCTGGGCCAACAGTTTGCTTTAAGGGTGGCTCTTGATTTACAGATGCAGTTTCTTTGACAGCCCTGTTTAAGTTTACATTTCATCTTGTTTCAGTTTTGGTATATTTTTCAAAGATTTTTGTTGCTTGCATCTTAGTTGTCAGTTTTCTTGTCATAAAATTGTTTATAATATTCCTTTATCTTTTTCATGTCTGTAGGATCCGTTAATGCTATCCTCTTTCGTTCCTGATATTGGTAATTTGTCTCCTCTTTTTTCCCTTTATCAGTTTAGCTAGGGATTTGTCAATTTTGTTGTTTTCATAGGACTTTTGGCTTTGAGATTTTCCTTTGATATTTGTCTGTTCTTTCCTTCTACTTACTTTGGATTTATTTTGCTCTTCTTTTTCTAGCTTAAGGTAGAAACCTGTATCACTGATTTTCTACCTTTCTTCTGTTCTAATGGAAGCATTTACAGCTATAAGTTTCCCTGTAAGCATGGCTTTTAGCTAAATCCTACAAATTGATTTGCTTTTATTAAGTTCAAAATATTTCCTAATTTCTTTTGATTTCTTGCTTGAGTTATTACAGGTATATGTTTAAGTCCAAATATGTAGGTTTTCTAGATATCTTATTAATTTTTAATATAATTTCATTGTGGTCAGAGAACATATTCTGTAAATTTCAATATTTTGACTTTTGAGACCTATCTTATGGCCCAGTATATGGTCCTCTTGCTGAATGTACTATGTGCACCTGCAAAGAATGTATATGCTGCAGTTACTGTCGTGTTGTATAAAGGTCAGTTAGGTCAAGGTGGCTGATATGTCCTTTTACACTTTTAGTCTAATTATATCAGTTGCTGAAAGAGGAAGTAACATATCCAACTAGATTTAATTCTATCCACTTTTACTTACTGTGTTTTGAACTAATGCTGTTAGGTACATACATATTCATGCTTGTTATGTTATGCCAAAGGTACATCACTGCTGCCTGGTTACCAGTTAAGAGCAGGGGCTTTGCATCCAGACCAGGGTCCAAATTCTGATCCTGCCACTTACCTTGGAAAATTCATTTTGCCTCTCCCAACCTAAGCTTCCTCCTTTATAAAATGAGGATACCAGTACCTCTCTGTTGGAAGGGTTCAGTGAGACTGACCATTCCCTTCCTGAACCTCCTCTTCCTTGGCCTTCCCTAACGCTGCGCTCCTGGTTTTCCTCTTGTATCATCTGCTTTTCCTGTCTGTCTCCTTTGTGAGCTCTCTGCTTCTCCCTTTAGATACTGGTTCTCCATTTTTGGTCCCCCGTCATCTTATTCCTACTTACTCCTTACTCCTTTCAAATATATAGTTTCAGCTATCACCCAAAACTAAATTACTCCTCAATCTTTATCTTCAAACTAGATTTCACACCTGAAATCTAGCTATTCAAGTGTCTCGTGGGCGTCATCATTTGGATGTCTCAAAGACAGATAAACATGTCTAAAACTAGACTCCACAACCCTCAACTCTGATCCCCCAGTGTTCCTCTACTCTGACCTGTGTAACTCTCCCCAGCAACGAGTACCCATCTTACAGTCTGTGCTTATCGCCCACAGCCAGTCAGTCCCCAATTTCTGTTGATTTTACCTCATAAATCTCGCTCATACCTCCCTCCTCCTCTCCATCTCTGAGTTTTTACACCTTCATTATTTCTCACCAAGACCTTTCCAGTCACAGGCACACTAGACTCCACACTGATAGAGAAGTGAGCTTTCTCAGTTGCTCAGGTGCAAATCCTAGTTCTGCCACATACCAGCTGCATGGGTAAGGGTATCACTTCTGATACCTTGCTGTTTATTTCTGATGTATGAGAAGTGAAGAGTTTTCTGCTCAGCTGCTGCTTCCCAGTCATAAAGAACTCCAAACATAGTTTGGTTTGGCAGTACATCAGTCCTCCACCTTCAAATTATGGTGATTGATTAAAGGGCACTTTAAGTGCAAAATGGGGACTAGCCTCAAGCAAACTGCTGGCCTGCCATCCATCAGGGCTGCCGCAGAGGCTGTGCTAGCACCAAGTAGGAAGCTGGCCTTGAGGTTCCTCCGCCAGTTTCAAACTAGGCTTGGAAGTAGGTAAGGGAAGAGTGTGATCATAGGTTCTTTTAAAAAGTTTTTATTGTGATCTCTTATTTTTATACCTGAATAACAACTTTCCCCAAAGGGATGAGGATACATAATCTTTAGTCTAAAAGGACATATAAATAATGTATTGATAGCATCTGGTCAGTGGTATCATTGATTGTCTTACATGAAAATTCCTCTTCCTGGGGCTCTTCCTGGGGCTGGCCCCGTGGCGTCGCAGTTAAGTGTGCGCACTCCGCTGCTGGCAGCCCGGGTTCGGATCCCGGGCGTGCACCAACAGTGCACCGACACACCGCTTGTCAGGCCATCCTGTGGCAGTGTCCCATATAAAGTGGAGGAGATGGGCATGGATGTTAGCTCAGGGCCAGTCTTCCCTCAGCAAAAAGAGGATGGGCATGGATGTTAGCACAGGGCTGATTTTCCTTGTGCACGCACAAACACACTAAATAAATAAATAACTATTTAAAAAAAAAAGAAAGAAGCAGCTCTTCCTTTTTTCTTTTAATCCTTGGTGCTGATACCAGACCAGCCCTTCATTCCTACTCCTTATCATACGGACATGATCTGCCTCTACACTCCGACCTCTCTCAAGAAAAAGATACAGGGACTTGTTCTGGATTCCCTTGGGCAAGTGCAGCTGGGATACTCAACAGGCTGGGCCTCAGTTTACAGAGCTTCTTTTCATCGTTTTTTTTTCCTTCAGATGCAGACTATTAGAGCTGGATTATTAACCCAAGATTTGTGTTTGCCCTGAGGGCTGATAATACCCTACAGCCTGAGGATCACCGCAGCTAAGCCAAGGCTTCGTCATGACAGGGCTACTGAGCAGAGGTCTATCTCAGACTCTCCCCCCACAAAGGAAGGGGTCAGTCAGCCAGGAGATAAAAGTCCTTTCAAAAGCAAACAGTGTCACGCGCCCCACTGGCCCTTGGAACTACATACATAGAGCCATGAGCCTTGCTCTCAGTTCTTAAAGGACCTGTCTGGGCTGTCTTCTCTCTACTTCTTGGCTGATGGGGCCACCGGGGGGCTGCACAGGCCTCAGCCTCCTCATGATCATCATAAGATACTCTGTGTTGTGCATTTTAACTTCGAGGTGCCCAGGGAACATACTGGCCTGCATCTTGCCTGGGTCATGTGACCTTTCCTAATCTGGTACATCCTTGCCAAAGAAACTCCTACTCTGGGATCATCTTACTCCTATTTTTCTCTTATTTGTGCTGATGCTTCAGTTGGATGTGCTTCCACAGTGGGCTCTGGCTCCAAAGGAAGAGATGGTGGCTTTGTGAGCTGGGATGTTCCTCCAGCACCTAGTAACAAAACAAACAGCTTGACTTCTCAGTTCCACAACTCCAGAAGAAATCATTATTTCACTGTCAAATTCCAAGAAGAAACCCCATAGTTTCTGAGACTCGTGGGACTGTGGTATATCTTTGCAGCTATGAAGGAAGACCACAACTGGGGAAATAAAGCAGCAGTCACGTTTGCCTTCAATGACTCACTGAAAGAAATCTAATTACCTGCACCATGCTGACTTAGGATAAGGCGGTGAAAATTAAAGCAAGACTACATAACAGAAGGTATGTAATGTATCACCCTGTGGCTTTTTTCCCCTTCTAGGCAACACTACACTGGACATGTTCTGAGTCTGAAAAGTGCAAGCTTCACTCAAAGCTGTAATCTCTTTGCAGGTACATGGGGCGTGTAGCCTCCTACCTGAGGGGGGCTTCCTGTATGCAGCTGCTGAAGACATTGCCTGTCCTAGAGCTTGATTAGAGCCCAGAGGCTGCGGGAAATTGGCGGCTTTGCTGGCTGAAGTGCTCCGGTGCTTTGATTTGGGATCTTTAACTGGTTTAGTCCACACCAGTGCCTCCCCAACCTGGAGAGCAGCTCCCAACTTCTGGGCCATCTCCACCATCTTGTGCCCACATGGGAAGAAAGAAAGAGTCACAGGCATGACCAGTAGACACAAGCCTACTCACCTCTTCCTAGGCCTTCAACTGAGGCGGGTAGCTGAAATGGTACTAACACTTGGGGGAGGAAGTACTTATTGCAAGGAAATCATCTCAAACAGCAGAGAACACAGACTGCCCATAGTGGAACGCAAGGGGGCTCATACAGGATCTCAAAACCCAACAATTCAAGTTTGATGCGTTACTGGGCTAACCTCCTGCCCTTCCTACATGAGAAGTGGGAGGACACTACAAAGAGACACAGACCTCAACTCAGATGAGTTGTAGTATCAGTAACAGATAACTCAGTAAGCCTAAATTTCCTCTTGTTATTTTCTTCTAGGAAAGTTTTTTCTCAGGCTGTTACTAACTGAAGAATGCATGCTGCCAGGAACAAAGCCAAAACAGGCATAAGCCTATAATACCTTATATTTGGATTATTTGGGCTTGATTCAAAAGTCTCCTGACAGCTTGTTTATGACTCCTGGCAGCTAGTAAAAGACACACCTCAGAGTCAAATTCCAGAGAGCTACTGTCCTTGAGTAGGTTGACTTTCTTCTCCATCTCCTGATACTGGGCCAGGGCACCTCTCTTCTCGCCCTGGTTGTACAGCAGCACAGCATAGTTCAGGTTTACTAAAGGGTTACACCTGTGGCAAAGAGACAGGGATTCTATGGAGCTGGGGCTTTGCAACAAATGCTCCTTTAGAAATCCTTCTCATTACACAAAAACAAAACAAAACTGGTGAAGCAGACATTTCTCCATTCTGCAGCAAGGTGGGAACACTCATGCAGTGTGGCCCTGTGAAGAAGAATCAAGGAATTAATTGCCCAACCAGCAAAGCAGGTATTGGGATCAAGTCTGACATCTCAACCCTCAACAGAGACCATCAGGGCAGGGTTGAAAAAGGGATCCCTACCCTGCTGCCTAGAAGATGCCAGTGGAATAAATCCTGGGAAAGTCAAGTTTATCTTAGATTAAACTGAGCCCAAAGTCCCATCTGATATTCCAGCTTGCCCATGGCTATCAACAACCCAAGCCCACTGCCAGCTCTGTCACTGGCCTCCTGACTACTAAACTGGGGGCTGGAGACATTTTCTCAGAAAGAGCTAGTGTCAGTTCCTGCTGAGCCACTGCATGCTTAGGAACCACATCCTTCCACACTTAGGCCTGCTGTGTACAAAGGTCATGGAGACTTGGGCGATGCCGGTGCTATGGCGCCACCTCGTGGCTTTATTACAGAGTCCAGCCTCCCCATTACCATTCCCGACAGAGCAGCTAGCTTACTTATCCAGGCGGACTGCTTCTGCGTAGGCTCTCTTGGCATTCTCTGTATCTTCCAGATTGGTCAGAGCCACTGCAACAAAGAAAGTGAGCACTGTGGCTGGAGAGCCCAGCTTAGAAAACAAAAGGAATGTTTCAAGCCACAGTTCATTCAGCCCCCAAGCTTAACTCCTACTTTGCCCTCTCAGCTCCTGGTAGCACCATCTACTCATTCAGCCTAGATACCTGGTGTCATCTTCTTCAGCAGTTCCCTCTCCACAGCTAATCAGTTGTCAAGTTCTGTGAAGCCCATTTTTTGCAGGTTTTTTTCTGACATTGCCCTTGTTCAGGTCCAAGTTGTTTAGACTCTCCATTTTGTCCTCCTAGCAATGTCCCCACCTGCCTCCATCCACTTGCCACAGTGCTGCCAGGTATCTCACTGACTTACAAACAAATCTAACCACGTCACTATCTACTTAAGAATCCTTGGGGCTGGCTGGGTGGCATGGTTCAGTTCACGTGCTCTGCTTTGGCACAGACCTACACACTGCTCATCAAGCCATGTGTGGTGGCGTCCCACATACAGGATCGAGGAAGATGGGCACAGACGTTAGCTCAAGGCTAATCTTCCTCAGCAAAAAGTAGAGGATTGGCAACAGATGTTAGCTCAGAGCCAATCTTCCTCACCAAAAAAAAAAAAAAAAAAAGAATTCTCACTGGTTCTCCATTACCCATAACCATGATCTTTAAACTTTTGTTTAACAACAGAACACTCTCCCCTTTTTATTCACTATTTTCTGGAAGCCTGATCTATAAAACAAACAAAAACAGAGCTGCTCTGGAAGCTCTGCCCACTCCACCTCCCCACCAACCATGCACCCTCACTTCTATGAGACACTTAAGAGGAGATCTAGGAGTACAATTGGAAAAACACGGCCTCTAGAATAAAGTCCTCGCACTATACTCATGGCCCTCAGTGTGACCCCAGACTATCTTTCCTGACTCATCTCTCCCTACATTCTATAACACTATTGCCCACTAACTGCAGGCTACATCATGCAATTTCATGGCTACATGCCTTTGTTCAGTGGCTCCTCAGCCATTCTGTGCTATTGAATTCCAGCTTATCTTTCAAACCCAGTGTGAAGGCCATCTCTACTTTGTGAAGTTAGAATTGCTGCTTATGCCTTACAGTATGGCTATTTGTTTACACTCCTATATCCCATTACAACTGGGCTATCTTTGTATTCAGGCAACCCCCAAATAACCACCACTCAATTTGCTATTGCAACCTTTCTCTTATAAATATAAGAACCCCAAAATAATGACCAAAAAAACCACCTGAAGACCACCGTCAATGAGAACAGAGAAACTGCTTTTGGGCATATATTTAGTAAGTTTAGTATATGGAGAAATATCCCCCAGAAATATTTAGTTAGTACTTTTATATCATAGTAACAATAACAACATTGATAATAGACCAATTATATAATGACAACAAAACTAATAGTTAACATTCATAGATTGTTTAATCATGTAATCCTCTCATCGGCCCTATGAGATGTATCTAGTAAGTAGTGGGGGCAGGACCCTACCTAAAGCCCAGGCTCTTAACACTTGATGATATCTGGAACTTAGTTGGACTCAATACATATAAAAATGAATTGTCAAGCCAAGGGAAAGCGATTGGTAAAAGATGAACTAGGGATGATCTTGATTTAACCTGTTGGTCTCTGAGTGAAATTCCCCCAAGTTAGAAGCAACCAAGTGCTTTGTCATCTTTTTCTTTCATATTTCTTTAAGCTCTAGGACAGTAATCCAGATTCGTATGGGATCTGTAAGGGAATGGCTTCCATGGGGCATTTAACCACTGGCCTCCTATGATTCTAATTCATTTTTCCCTTGTTACAAACTGCGGAGGGGGCTCTGCACATAAATGTCTCTTACCGGCCAAGAGCATGTAGAGCTCCCCCATCTTTGGCTGGAAGTTGATGGCTGCACTGAGAAAGTGGAAAGCTGATGCATACTGCTGCATGGTTAGGTGGACAAGGCCCAAATTATACAGAATCTTCCAATCAAAGGGTGCCAAGTAGTTGGCTCGTTTCAGGCAGCTGATAGCCTGCAGGGGAGAGGGGGCACTCGATGAGAGGTTGGGGCAAGCTTAACAGACCCAATAACTGCAGGCCTGAACACAAACAAGGAAGATGAGGAGACACTCACTGCCACGTATTTCTTCTTGCCAAAGAAGCACATTCCAATGTTATTCCAGAGTGGAGGACTTTCTGGAACAGCAGAAGCTACAACTCTGTATTTGGTGAGGGCAACATCAAAGTCCCCATGGGTCTGCATCATGCTGCCTGCTGCCAAAATGGCCTGAGAACACAGGATATGGAAAGTTGATAATACAGTCATTCCCAAAGGACTGGAGTAGTGAAGCAGCCTTCTTGGGTGTAGATACTCCCAGCAGGCCCATTAGCATAGATGGCACTAAAAAACTTCTTCCAGGGACATATATATATTCAAGCTACTGGGACAAAATGCTCATGAGGAGTGTCCCCACACCCCACACTGTGGCTCTCTTTGGCACAGTACAGAAAAAAAAAAGATAAAATGTCACTGACTCTATCCAGCTCATTTGTTTCCTCCTTCTAGCCAGGGAAGTCAATATTTCAGAGTATCAGGGCTCGTTAAGTAAAACCTGCCTTTAATCTGTTCCTTGCAGCCCCTACCTGGTACACCAAGTGCACTAGACAACTCAAAAATACACCTGTCTTTGGCCACTTAAGGTACAGCTCCTAAGTCAACTTTAAGCTTCATCGGTCCAGCCCTTTCATTTCTCTAAGGAAAGATGCCACGGTGGGGGGCTGATGGAGCCATGCTAATATGACTTTCGAGACAGGACTGAGTCTATCCTTCCCCAAACAGCCTGTTCTGCTGTCTCTCCCTCAATAATATTCATCCACTTGATGATCTTCTCATCCCCAAAGTCAGAGCTGCACAAAAGTTGTAATTACAAATTCATTAATAATCTAGAAGTCATTTCACCAGAATTATTTTTGACAGAAGTTGTGGAGGCTTTGCTAATTTCCTGAGTAACACATAAAACTTTACCAGCACTACGATTTTGCTTTCTGCATAGGTTACGGGCCTGTTATAACAAATGTGCTCTTTTAGGAAATAGGAAGCAGAGCACCAACATTTTACAATATTTTCAAATAGAAGAGCCACATTTATTTATAATTTTTATAAGAAAAAGCTAATTTCTTAGGTATGCAAAATGCTTTCTAGGACCAGATCACCTCTAGGAGCAGTGGGACCACCCATGTGAGGGCTCTGGGGTTTGACAGCCCACAATACCTTGTAGTTGGTAGGGTCGTAAGTCAGTGCATTTCCAAGGTGTTCAAATGCCTTCTGGTAAATGCCAAGCTTGGAGAAAAAGCAAGCCAGAGAATTATATCAGGGAAGAATGGCAGTTAAGGAGTCTGGCCAGCCAGACTCTGAACAAACACCCTGATTTTTCTTAGTTCTCTTGACAAAAAAAAAAAAGCTACAGATACTAGATTAAAAAAGAAAGCTAAAAAAAGAAAGCTAAAAATCCTCACACTTATGCCCCCCTCCCCATTTTGTTGATTTGTCCCCGTAATAAGGTCAAAGGGTCTATTTGCCAGGAACCAGCTCTGCCACACTAGTGCTGTTCCACACTAATGCCTCCTGGCAGGAAATGGGCTGGTTGGCCTCATCTCCCCTGGGGCCACCTCCCAAGCCAAAGCCCAGGAAGGCCCAGGGTTAAGCTCCTGATTCCTTTTAAAGAAAAATGAAACAAACAGGGCAGCACAGAGGCAGAACTGGAGGCAGGATCAGCTGCGCAGGGAACTTGGGGAGTTAGTAGGGGGCAGGGAAAGGCCCCTCAGCGATCCCTGGGCCCTGGGTACTCAGGCTGATACAGAGAAGTGATGGAGCTAAAGAATTCCATTCATACTCAGGAATGTGGAGGGGAGAAGAGACTTTTTTTTCTACATAATGCTTTGCCTTCTCCTTGCCTATAGGACCTGGCTGGGAAGAAGGAGCAATAAAAATAGCCTTTACCTCAAAGTCCTAATAGTGTCACAGTTTCTCCCCCCACAACAAAATGCCAGCCCCCTGACCAGACAGTTATTTCTCATATTTGCTCTTCCCTTGAATGGATAAGAATTATAATTGCACTAGGCTCAAACAGATCTGTCTGCTTCAGAATGCAGAAAATTAAGTTAAATCCCTTAGCAGACAAAGAATATCAAATGCAGAGAGTAAAGTTCATGTGCTTCAGATGACCTTTAGTAAAACGTGTTAAAGTAAAATCAAACTGCAGGGAAACCACAGTACACACAAATCCAAAGGCATTTCCAACATCAATGCACGAATGAGTCAAGAGTTCTCATTACCTGTAAGTAGAGTAAGCCTAAAGTTGTAAGAAGTTCTGTATTTTCTGGTGAGAACCTGCAACACAGAGATCAACAGAGAAGATGCTCAGAGAGTGACAAGACGTGTAGAAGAGACACCGAGACATGCGCATAGTCACGTGCCCTCTTGCAACACCTGCGAGACACTATTGCTCCTCCCATTCCCCATGGAAATTCCCGAAGGTGATTTGGGAATTTCCTTCAAAAGTAGCTCATCTCAACCCTGTCAATCCCTGGAGGATTGCTCAGCAAGAAAGAAATGGGACTTAGAATCCAGACTCCTTTCTCAGGACTGTCCTGAGAAAGAACCTATGGAATATTTTGTGTGACTGTCCTGATTACACTGATAGAATTAAAGAACAATGCTTTATAAACCAAGTCAGTCTAGAAGACAATAAGTTTTAGCCAGTTCCCTCTTGTGGGAATTTTTTTCCTGTTCTCACTGTACTCACAATGCCAGCCAGCATAATTTTCTATGTAAGTTAGGATCCCAAGGCCCCTAACACTCTGCTCTCCATATTAAACAAAAAGCCATACTAAATAGCCAAACTAAACAAAAGAAGGAAGTCACATACTAGCTCTAAGAAAAAACTGGCCATTGGCCTTGGGGAATAAATGTTGGCTTAAGTAAAAGATTATCTGCGTTCCAATCCCTCATTTGTCTTTGTCACAAAACCAAAGCAACAGTGAGCTGAGACATCTGACTACAGGATCATCAGAGAGTTTCAACAGTGAAAATGCTAAAAGGTGAGGAACAATGTTTCCTCCTAAGGAAAGAGGTAGGGCGCTGGTTACCTATGGGGAGGCCAGAACCAGACAGCCAAAGCCCCAGCCAGGGAAGGCCTGAGCTGGCCAAACAGAGCTTACACAGTCCAGCTGAGTATTTGCCCTTCACTTTCTGCCATAATAAGTATCCATTTCGATCACCTCTCTCCCCCAAACCAAATAAGTAACTTCCACGATTCTGGCGGCATCCATCCCCCCACCAAAACATGACTATTATCTCTAAAGCTGTGGGTCATAAACAATGGTCTCTACATTCTCAGTAAGGCTCCAAATGCTCAACTGTCTCCTCTTCTTCCCGGGGAATTTTAGTGACTTAAGTCTTTGACCAGCCACTGTAAGAATGTCACTCTCCAGATTTATGTGAGCTAATCTCAAAGAGCCAAATTCTGGAAGGCAGGAGTCAGGGAACAAGGCTTCCACCCAGCACCACAGAAGCTTAACATCTGCTACATGGGCTCCTTCCTCCTCGTCCATATAAACTTAGCCTCTTTTTATGACAAAAGTAGCTTAATAAACCAAGGGATTTTTATGTCTTTTTAGACACAAAATGTGGTTGAAGAAAATTCAGAAAGCAGTGTTGTGACTGATATAACCAGAAAAGTTGCTACTATAGTAGACGACAAAGGTAATTAACAAATTAAACAGAAATCTAAGTTTAATTCAGAGTCTAATTATCAGGAACAATAGACTCTGAACCAAAGACTCGGCATTATGGTAAGTGACCAAACAAACAAATGAGACACTAAAGCATTTTGCTACAGCTATCCCACTATAAGAAACAAGACAAGACGCTATATAGAAAAGACAACATGTGTCCCTAGAGAGGAAACGTGGAACACCATTCTGGGATAGCCAGTCAGTTCCATTATCAACAAGGGTTTGGCCTACCATAAGGATGTTTTAAAAAACAACATATGGGTCTCATGCTAATAAGGCCAAATGTTTATTACTGAACCAGGAGATTTCTGACCCTAATACCTCTGGAAATAAAAGGTCTGCTATAAAGTTTAAAACCACAATGGCAGACTGCCAGCTGACTCCAAAATCTATTCTCTCCTTCCTCCTGAGCACATGTGTGCCCACCTCCCTTGTAGCTAAGTGTGGCCACCTCACTAATTTTGAACCATGAAATGTGAGCAGGACAATGTTTGCAACTTCTGGGCCATTTAAAACTTACTACAAGCTGCTTATTCAGTACTTAGTTTCTGTACCACCTCCCCCCCCCCCACAGCCTGGAACATGGATGCTACAGTAAGTCAGCTTCAACTATGCAGGTGAAGACAACAACCTAAGGAATGGTGGGTTAACAAGGAAGAAACCTGGATCCCCGATTGACCTTGTGGAGCAGAGCTGCCCAGCTAGGCTAGACCAGCCATACTGATAGGTGAAAAAGAAACACAAGTCTTCCTTATTTAAGCCATTGGGAGCTCTTAACTTTAGCTTACCCTTTACTCTAACTCATACAACTAGTAATCAGTCACATATACTCTGTCTTAGGCTTGGGAGTTCATATGTCTGCTCCCATTTTTTTAAGTTTCTGGTTGCTCTAAAGGAAACAGACACACTTACTCCACTGCTTTCTTGTAGATTTCAATGGCCTTGTCCAAGTTTCCCTCCAGCAAGTGGATCTTCCCCAGCATTATGTAAGTCAGATCATGCCTGTTAAGATGTAGTGCGTTGTGCAGCTGGTCTTGTGCCTAATAAGATTGGTGGAGTAAAAAGAACCAAATCACTACCATGGAAGGACAATGGCTTTGTATGGCTAATGTAAAGACAGCTCCTGCTGTACTAATGTAAGAACATCCCATTTCAGCAAACAGCCCCCACTGCCTGAGAAACCAAAATATACCAAAACTGTGCTTGCTGACCAGACAGCTGGTAACATGGGGCATCTATCTCTGGAGCCACTTGGGAGAGTTCATACAAGATGGTTAACTTTTCTGAGTGCTTTCTGCTTCTTAATATTCATACCCATAACTCATACTTCATAAGTCAAAAGGGACATCATAGTACAGTATACAGTAGTATTGCCCTGAACTCAGTCCCAGCTGCACCGCTGACCAACTGCACAGCCTTCACCAGGGTGGACCTCATCCTCCTCACCAATATTTTGATGAATGAATGAATGGATTGTTCTCATTTATGCACTCAACATGTGTTCACTGACTGCCTGTTGTTCTAGGTGCTAGGTATACTAGAGCTAACAAAACAAACTACTTGCTCTGGAAGAGCTTAAATCCCAGTAGATGATCAAAAGGGCTTTGTTTAGTCAACAAGTATTTACATAAATGCCAAGTGTTGTATTTGCTCTGATAGCTTTAGAATTAAATCTAAATATAATTCTCCTCCTCCTCAGTACAAGTCTGACCAAAGACGAATCACACCTCTCCCCTGGCTCTGAATAATCCTGTGAATAGAAATGTACTTGCTTGGAATATCCTCTAAAGAGAAAAATCTCCTAACGAGTATATAACACTGTAGGTCTGCCCAAAAGACCTAAGGGACCCACTAAATATATGTATTTTTAATATATATTAGTTATTTATTATATATCTCACAGGAGAAAAAGTTACTCTCAGTACCTCAACTGCTGATGTACACTTTTTTTTCATACCCCTGAGGGATAGATTAGGTTGCATCAGTTTGCAAACTGACACAAATTAAACACTGTCAAATGGGCATTAACCAACTCAGATTCTCAGTCCTGTCAGCACTGGAGAAAGGAGAATAAAACTTCACAATCATTAAGTGGGAGCTTTATGAAGGAAACTCTACCCAACCCTACTATCGTAACTTTCAGAGCTCTCAATAATTTAGTTATCCCTCAATTAAGATATACACATTTTTTTATCTGAGTACCAACGTAAACTCAAATGTTCCATCTGATATAAGAGCCTTAGAGTCTACCGCTTAATCATAATGAAATATAAATTCTCACACGGAAAATAATCTTAAAAACTGAAACTCCCAGAAATCAGATCCACTTAAAACTTAAAATTCATTTCCAACGACCTTAAGAACTAAAATCAGTTGCCATCAGAGCATAAGATAGTTCACATGGTCATGATTACACTTTTAAGACTTAAGGGTCCACTTTTTGATATCTAAGTTTTATTGACTATTGTTTGTTTACTGAGAAGTTAAACTGGGGGTGGAGAAAAGAGAGGACAAAAGCAATTAGAATGCCATTCTCTCATAATATTTCTAGAATTTGTCGTTTTCTTGTTAAAAGCAGAAAAAAAACCCATATGGATAATGACAAATGACAGTAAAAACGGAGATAAACGTACAGTCTGCCCTCCGCATCGTTAAATATGTTTACGATCTGCAGTTGGTTAAATCCATGGATGCAGAACCCAAGGATATGGAGGGCCAACTAAGGGACTTAGACATCCACAATTTTTGGTATCCTCGGGGAGTCCTGGAACCAATCCTCCATGGGTACCAAAGGACAACTGAAATGGCACTTTCAATTTTTACTTCCAAAAATCTCTGCAAGCACTAGGAATAATACAAAATGAGCAATGGCACCTCTCTAACAAGTGTACCCTCAGTGAAAGCCCCACCAACCACTCAATCGCCACCGCCATTTCTATGAATTACCTTGTTGAACTGTTTCAGATAAATGTAGCAAACTCCTAGGTTATGACAGATCTCCTACACACAAAAGAAAGGAAAACAGCTTAGGTGTAAATTCCACAGTAAGTATTAGAGTGAAACAACAGGCATCCAGAGATTGTTATTGTTCAGCAACGTTTAAACTTTAAAATGTGCACTACAGTTAATTTTTTACTAGATTTCATACTCAAATACAGTCACAACTCACTTAACGATGGGAATACGATCTGAGAAATGCATCCTTAAGTGATTTCGTCATTGTGCGAACATTACCGAGTGTACTTACACAAACCTAAATGGTATATAGCCTACTACACACCTAGGCTATATGGTACGAATCTTATAGAACCACTGTCGTATACATGGTCCATCCTTGACTGAACTGTTGTTATGCGGTGCTTGACTGTATGTTTAATTCTACAAAATGGGTCCCTTAATATTAAAAAAACTACAGTTTTTTTATACTATAAGAGATAAAAGCAGAATAAACAGGTGATCTTCTTGGGTCTATGTGGTACCTTGGGGTACATACCCAGCCTATCCTCATACTTTTTTTCTCTAAGAGCTGCCCACTGCCCACACCCTTTGTGCCCTCTTCTCAGAAGAGACTACCCATGGCACCTGCTCCACCCCAAGGGGATATGTATATATATGTGTGTGTCAATCAGATCCCTTTTCCTAGGAATCTAGAATTGCTAGGTGATGTGGACTTGGGGACTGACAGGGCCATCTGGAGGCCACTATTATGGAATCCATGTAATTGGAGCCAATCTGTTGAAGTCTACAGCAGAGGTCAGCAAACTAAGGCCCCCGACCAAATCCATCCTCTGCCTTTTTTTGCAAATAAAGTTTTACTGGAACACAGCCACACCACTTATGGATTGTCTATGGCTCTTTTACACTAGAACTTCAGAGTTAAGCAGTTGCAACCGTGTATGAAGCCACAAAACTTAAAATATTTACTAACTGGCCCTTTACAAAAAAGAGTTTGCCAACTGTTGATCTACAGAGAGCAAAAATGAAGCGGAAATTCAGAGTAGCTACCTTGGTTGCTGACAGCTTTCCAGTTCTAGTTCACTGCAAGATGAACCTGTATTTCCTGACCTTGAGTTCTATAGAATCTCTCAAATTCCCTTATACTAAATCTCCCTTTATTTAGGGTAGCTTTAGAGAAAGGAGAAAGCGAGGGTTAGGAAACTGCTCTTGGGAAACAGAAAGAGCCTTCTTATTAGTAGTGGAGAGGTGTGGAAGCACATTCAGGCCCAGAGTGTCCCTGGCTGAAGAAACATGGAGCGCAGGGCTCAGAGACAACTGATTTAATGTCGTCCAAGTCTCCTAAAATAACAACAACAACAAAATAGCGCTCATTGATTAACTACTTCACATCAGGTTCTATGCCAGATATTTTTCACATATATTACTCTAATTTTCCCAGCAAACCTGCAACATAGGTATAACAAATCTGATTTTAGAGATAAAAAAATTAAAGCTCAGAGAGGTTAAGTAGTTTGCCTAACTTAAGACAAATGTGTCAGCACTGGGATTTTTGCTTTTTCAGGTCTAAATCTTAAGGAGAATTTCAACCATAAATAAATGTAGACAGAATCACCATGTACTAATCATTCTGTCCCAACAATCATCCAATCCATACCCTCATCTATCCCACTACTTTTGTAAGCAAATACCAGATAGCCTAACATTTCATCCACAAATATTTCAGTATATATTTTTAAAGAATAAGGTCTTTTTTTTCACCTACCCACAATATCACTATAAACTAAAAAAATTTAATAACTGCTTAATATCAGATATTAAATCATGTTGCAATTTCTGATAGTCTCATAAATGTCTCAAAAAACTTTTTTTCCTGAATCATGATCCAAATAATGTCCACACACTGCAAAGCACGGAACTCAGGCCTGTGTCCAAAGCTTGTGTCTTTTCCACTTTCCATCCCATCAGAATGTACACATGGAGCCAGAGAGGGGAGAAACGTAGCCCTACTTGTCCTTGAAATGTCCTGAAAGCTAACTAATCCCTAACTTTTTAAAATAATTTGTCATAGATATTATTTGAGAAGGCAGCAGCAATATGCCTTAAATAAACTGACAGCAAAGGAAATTTCAAAAGGAAAACAGAACAAATCAGAGTTAAATCCTGTCTTTCATGGGATGAGAGAATCTAGCAGACATCCTGCAACGACAGTTGGTACAGCAGAAAGATCACAGGCCTACAGTGAGGAATCCTCGATCGAGGCCTGAATTCTAGCTCTAGTTCTGCCACTACCTTACTGTGTACCCTTTAACAAGTCATTCCATCTCCCAAAGCCTCAGCTTTCTCACCTATCAATGGGGGTAATTCTCCCTATTTAACAGAGCTGTTCCAAAAGTCAAATGAGATAATGGCAGGAGGAACTATTATTCCCCTGTTGCAGCCAGACTGTGGAATACCCTGATGAGTCCAAGAAAGTAGGGCTACAAGGTTTTCTGCAGGCCACAGGCACTTATGAAGCATGCAGGAGATAGAGTGGCTGTTTGGTGAATGACCACCTCTACTGGTGCCAATGGAATGGTTATCCCAAGTTGAGTAATACCAAATGAGCTCCTTCAACCAAATGGATGGATTAACAGACACTCTCCATTCCCACTGTGACCCTGAGCATTCCTGTTTCACTTCTTCCCTATCTCCCTCTGTGAGCTCTTTTCCTCTTCAGCTCGGCCTTTCAAAACTTTTTTGTCCAGGGTTCCATCTTCAGCCCACTGCAGAGTGATCTCATCCAATTTCATGGTTTTCATCATCACCTTTATGCTGTTGACTCCAAAATGTGTATCTCTAGTCCAGAACACCTGAGTTTCAGATTTCTATATCCAGCCATGCATTGGACACATCTCAATTTAAATATCCTACCAGAAGCTAAAACTCATCGTGTCCATAATCTTCTGAAAGACAGGATTTAACTCTGATTTGTTATCATCGCCCTTTCCCAAAACTTGCTTCTCTTCCTTCCTGTATTTCCTATTCTAGCCTATTGTCCCATAATCCACCAATCCATCTCTGCATCTCCAGGGTATAGCCCAGTGCCTGGCACATAGTAGACATTCATTTATTGAAAGAATGACTAGATGAATGAAAGAGTAAATGAATTTCCCTTTATCTGCAGCTTCACTTTGGTCTTTAGCTATGAAATACTCAGTGGCATCAAGACTTAAACATCTCAATCTTCAGACCTATAGAAGAAAAGTTACTGACAAATTGAACACACTTCAAAAACAAGAGTGCCATAAGAACTGCAGAGAGGGGCCGGCCCGGTGGCCTAGCGGTTAAGTATGCGCGCTCTGCTGTGGAGGCCCAGGGTTCGTGGGTTCGGATTCCCGGCGCACACCAACGCACCACTTATTGGGCCATGCTATGGCGGCGTCCCATATAAAGTGGAGGAAGATGAGCACGGATGTTAGCCCAGGGCCAATCTTCCTCAGCAAAACGAGGAGGATTGGCATCGGATGTTAGCTCAGGGCTAGTCTTCCTCAGAAAAGAAAAAAAAAAAACTCCAGAGAAAATGAATGCTAGCTATCTGTACTAATCCATCTAATCCTTCACTTACAGATATGTCTTTCCAAGAATCATCAGCTATTTGAAAAAAACCAACAGCATAAGAAAGAAGAACCAAAATGAAGAGGGAAGAAAAAGATAATTCTGGAAAGCAGAACAGAACTTCAAAAGTCAGAGACATGGAGAGGCTACTTGCAAGAAGAGAAAAGACAAAGTTCTTGGAAATTAAAAATATATTTACTGAAATACAAAATACTGAATGGGGCCGGTCCCATGGCTTAGCGGTTAAGTGCGCGTGCTCCGCTACTGGCGGCCCGGGTTCGGATCCCGGGCGTGCACCGATGCACCGCTTCTCCGGCCGTGCTGAGGCGACATCCCACATACAACAACTAGAAGGATGTGCGACTATGACATACAACTATCTATTGAGGCTTTGGGGAAAAAAAAAAGGAGGAGTATTGGCAATAGATGTTAGCTCAGAGCTGGTTTTCCTCAGCAAAAAGAGGAGGATTAGCACGGATGTTAGCTCAGGGCTGATCTTCCTCACAAAAAAATAAAAAAATAAAATACTGAATGGATAGGCTAAATAACAGAATGTGAATAGCTAAAAACAAAAATGATGATCTGGAAGATAAGATTAAGGAAATGTCCCTGAATGTACAGCAAAAAGACAAGAAGGTGGAAAACAGCAGAGGCAAATTAAGACATATAGAGAACAGGTACAGAACACATCTAATAGAGTGGAAACCAGTGTGGCAGATGCTACTAGTTAATATCCACTCTCTTCGTTTTCTTTACTAACAGAACTCTAATTTTGTTCATAATGGCAATGTATCCAACTTAAAAACTACATTTCCCAGCATTCTTTACAAAGGGGTAGTTAATATGACATAAGCAGAAGTCTGTTGGGGATTTCTGGAAAAGTTACACTTTCCTAATATGGGGCTATGTCTTTTTGTAGCTTCCTGTTTCTCCCTGCCTAGAATGATGATGTGATGTTGGAGCTGCAGCAGACATCTTGTAACCATGAAGAAAAATCAGCCTTGACATCCTTGGACCACCAAATCAATGTCAGCAACTACTTACCTGGACTTCTTATTTCATGAGAAAACAAATAAACCAATAATTTGTAAAGCTAACGTTTAGTCAAATTTTTTGTTGCCATTACACACAATCCCTAACTGATACAAGGAGACAATGGAGGGAGAACAAATAATCAAAGAACTACTCAAAGAAAATTTCCCTGACCCAAACAAAGGCAAGGGTCTTCAGAGGGAACAAGCCAACTGAGTGTCCACAGATGAGGGGGGAAAAAAGAAAAGAAACACATCTAGACAGCTATTACTGACATTTCAGAACTCCAATGATACACAGAAAATCTTCAAAGCTTCTAGAGAGGAAAGTGGGGTAAACAACAAGAATCAGACTGGCAACAGACTGCTCCTCAGCAACACTGCTGCCAGAAACAAGCAGCACTGTCTGCTAAGTTATGAGGAAACATGATTTTCGGTCTTATACCTAACCAAATCATCAGTCAGATGTGAGGATAAAATAAAGACATTTTTGTCACGTTAGAATTCAATAATAATAACAAAAGACAGCCATGTGAGACATGGACCCATTACCATGTTACTAACAACAAGGAACTTCAAGTTCCTACTTACCCAATCCTTCTGGTTAAGTTTAGCTGCTTCATTATATACTTCAATGGCAGCTTTATGTTTTCCCAAAAGAAATCTGAGGAAGAAATACATTTTCTGTAATTATTAACTCAAAGCTTTTACAAGACTAACTCCACTAGTCCCGCATTTGACTCATATTCCATCAAGCAGAGAATTCTGGAAGCCTCTTCCCTATGAGCTGGTTTGGCCAGTGAGGCTGCTCTATACCAACAGCAGAAGCTCTCTTGGTAGTGACTGCACTGGTAGCTGTTCCAGGGCCTTGGTCCCATTCTATACCAATTTTAGTGCAAGTCTTCTGTAATTTATTTTCTGCAATGTACTACAAATGTAGACCAAAAAAGAAACAAGCTAAATCATATACCATGTTAGGCAAAAGCTGCCATCATTTATCATCATCATTATTAGGCACATGCCGTTCTCTCCCAAGCCTAAGAGACTTCTTTCCTTGATACTGGACCATGATTCTGGAGAGCCAGGGGAAAACTGGGCTCTATGCAAAGACAGTGCAGCTATGAATGACAATGTAGGTAAGAAAGTGGGGATGGGAACCTCATGGAACACTTTACTACCCTGGTGTAGTAAAGCTATTAGTGTACCTAATGCTTATAAAGACTGGTGGCTGCTTACATCCAGGAACCTTCAGGGCATTTGTTCAACAAACTCTTACTAAAAACCTACTGTGTCAAGCATTATGCTAAGTGTTGGAACAGTATATGAGAAAAATTCCACGGGTTGCCAATGAGGTTAGGGGACTGGAGGGCACAAGATGTCACTACGGACAGTCCCCAACTTAACGATGGTTCGACTTAAGACTTTTCGACATTACAATGGTGCAAAAGCAATATGCATTCACTAGAAACCATATTTCGAATTCTGAATTTTGATCTTTTCCCAGGCTAGTGATATGCGGTACGATACCCTCGTGATGCGGGACAGCGGCAGCGAGCTGCAGCTCCCAGTCAGCCACGTGATCACGAGGGGAAACAACCGACAGGCTTACAACCATTCTGTCCCCATACAACCATTCTGTTTTTCACTTTAAGTACAGTATACAGTAAACTACATGAGATATTCAACACTTGATTATAAAATAGGCTTTGTGTGAGATGCTTTTGCCAAACTGTAGGCTAATGTAAATGTTCTGGGCATGTTTAAGGTAGGCTAGGCTAGGCTATGATGTTTGGTAGGTTAAGTGTATTAAATGCATTTTCGACTTTTGATATTTTCAACTTACAATGGGTTTATTGGGACATAACCCCATCATAAGTCGAGGAAGATCTGTATTTATATGATAAACAGTATCAGTGTTCCCCTATCAAACTAGGATATACAGTATTTGAAATACTCAGTTCCTTTATACTAGTTATCTCATTTTCTCAAATTTCAAAATAAATCCATACTCTTCAAAGTGAATCCCATTATACCTATTAAGCAACTCTCCCTCTATGTGTCAGGTTGATCAGGCTGCGATGAAAATGCACTTTACATTTTTCTCAGTAGTACCCCAGGGCCTCTAGGCTGCTGATACTCACAAAGATCTGGCCACCTGCTTGAGGTTATCAGCACACTGAGGGCTGAGAATAGCACACGTCTGGAAGAGTTCTAGGGATTCTTGGATATTTCCTTCCAGGCGAAATATCAATGCTGCCAAGAAACAGAAAATAAAATGACATTCTGGGAAGAATGGAGCCTGGTAGCAGAAAAACTGGAGAAGAGGGAGGTGGGAAATCATATCAAAGAAATCCTTGGGTAATTATATCTTTAATACAATCAGATATGGCTTCAGATGGACTGAAACAAGTAGCAAAGTAGTTGACAAGATAAAATCTTTTTTAACAAGTATCTCAAACCTACCTACTCCACCACTCCCAGCATCCACACACAGATAATCCGATGCCTTGCAAATTATCCCACAAATTCTTCATAATAAGAACATTCTTGGGCTTCCCTATCAGATGCTTTATTTATCATGATAATTCAGACTTCTACCTGATAGTTTTCAGAGTACATCCAAATTGGGCAAGTGCAATCAATACCCCAAGTCCAACAAGGAGATTCCAGCAAAGTACACACTAATATTTCAGGCTTTGTTTTCAGTATAGCAACCACTCAGAATCAGTAACTTTTCCTAGGCCTAAGTTTTCAGAAGAATTTACATACTTAAGTATTATGAGGCACTGAAAGTCTGTAACTTGTGATACTGGTAATAAAAGAACATTTTTTTGCCATGTCCTAGATGTGTCAATGTCTTACCAATTACGTCAAAAAATTATATATTAATCTGAAGACTACAAATGCAATGAGTGATAAACAAAACCATTCATTTACACCAAAGAGTCAAAAAGAAAGTTCCTGGAAAAACTAAGGATGCTACTTTTGTCACTAAAGGGTAAGATTTCAGTAAGTGGTTCCTATATTTGGTTTCTGATGAATTTCACTTATTCTCTGCTTTATCCTATATACCTCTAGCTTCTCCCCTTCATCCTGACTCACCTTACAAAAGCCTGACTGCACAAAACCCTTCCAAAACCTTCCTCTGGGCCTGAAACTATTGCATGAGGCAGGGACCCTAACATCCATTCTGAAAAACACTAGCCAGAAACTAGAAAAGGGGTGAAGGATAGGAGAAAATTTTTTTTAACAGAACTAGTCATTTCTGAGGTTAAATCCAGCACAAGAATTATGTTCCAACTTCAAAAAACAAGAATACTGAATAAGATCTTTGTGGAACATTTACTTGAATTTAAGTATTTCAAAAATTGCTTGCTCTTTTTCCAGAACCTAGGTAAAGTGTGCATATCTCTAGCAAGAAGAGAAGAAATATACGGCTTACCTTGGACATAAATAGCATATTCACATAACCCCTGAGTCTCCTGAAGCTGTTCTTTGATAACAGCCTGAAAGAGGAAGAAAAAAACTGAGTAGTGGTTAAGTGTCTTGAAGTGTTTTTAAAAAAAGGTAGACATGGGGGCCGGTCCGGTGGTGCAGCGGTTAAGTTCACATGTTTCACTTCAGCGGCCTGGGGTTCCCCGGTTCAGATCCTGGACGTGGGCCTACTCACTGCTCATCAAGCCATGCTGAGGTGGCATCCCACATAGAGGAACTAGAAGGACCTACAACTAGGATATACAATTACGTACTGGGGGCTTTGGGGAAAAAAAAGAAAAAAAGAGACTGGGACTGGCCCAGTGGCCCAGCGGTTAAGTGCGTGCGCTCCGCTTCAGCAGCCCAGGGTTTGCAGGTCTGGATCCCAGGCGTGCACCGATGCACCGCTTGTCAGGCCATGCTGAGGAGGTGTCCCATGTAAAGTAGAGGAAGATGGGCACAGATGTTAGCTCAGGGCCAATCTTCCTCAGCAAAAAGAGGAGGACTGGCATCAGATATTAGCTCAGGGCTAGTCTTCCTCACAAAAAAAAAAGAAAGAAAGAAAGAAAAAAGAGGAAGATTGGCAACAGATGTTAGCTCAGGACCAACCTTCCTCAAAAAAAAAAGAAAAGGTAGACATGGACAAGGAGCATATGTAAGAAATCTAGGATACTAATAATGAATAAAGTAGTTCATTCGAAATTGTTTTTTGGTGAGGACGATCAGCCCTGAGCTAACATCCGATGCCAATCCTCCTCTTTTTGCTCAGGAAGATTGGCCCTGGCTAACATCCATGCCCATCTTCCTCTACTTTATACGGGATGCCGCCACAGCATGGCTTGATAAGCAGTGTGTTGGTCTGCGCCCGGGATCCAAACCTGCAAACCCTGGGCCACCAAAGCGGAGCACACGAACTTAACTACGCCGCCACTGGCTGGCCCTGGAATTTTTTTTTAATCTCAACTCTCATTATGATTACTAATTCTCGAACAAGGGTCAGCAAACTTCAGCCCACAGGCCACAACCGACCCACACAGCCTATTTTTTTTTTTTTTTTTTGGTGAGCAAGACCAGCCCTGGGCTAACATCTGTTGCCAATCTGCCTCTTTTTGTTGAGGAAGATTGGCTCTGAGCTAACAGCTGTGCCCATCTTCCTCTATCTTGTATGTGGGACGCCACCACAGCATGGTTTGATGTGTGGTGTGTTGGTCCACGCCTGGGATTCAAACCTGTGAACCCTGGGCTGCTGAAGCGGAGCGTGCGAACTTAACCACTACATCACCAGGCCGGCCCCCACATAGCCTATTTTTGTACAGCTCTCAAGCTAAAAGTGGTTTTTATATTTTAAAGGGTGATAAAAAAATAAGAGAAGATAAAGAATATGAGACAGAGACTGTATGTGGCCTCTCAAGCCTAAAGTATTTACCATCCGGCCCCTTATAGAAAAAGTTTGCTAACCCCTATCTAGAATCTACCTAGGCAAGCTAAGAAAAATCTGAAAAGATTCCCAAGCACCATTGTAGATGCTAGGGGCTCGCTGATGTGCAAAACACAGGCTCTACCTTCTACTATGATGGGCTAAGCCCAGGGTGTTATATGACCTCAGAGGACAAGCACCTGATTCTAACTTGGAGACAGGGAAGGCTTTTCAGAGTAAACAGTTTCAAATCTTCTGTTGGCAAGGGGTGAAGAAGCTGAGGTGGCCAAGAGAGTCAGAGAGAGAAGGACCTTTGAATGCCATGCTAAAAAGGTTGAGAGCAATGGGAAAATCTTGGTAAGTTTTAAGCAGCAAGTAACCTGATTCTATTTGTGCTAGAAAAATCATTTTTTTGCAGCAATGTTGAAAACAGATGGAAAGGAGGCAAGATTAGAGGCAAGGTTGGTATAAGAACTCTTGTGGTAATTTAAATAAAAATGATGGGATTAACTAAGACATGGAGAGGGGAAAAGTGGACAATTTCAAGAGACAGTAAGAGAAAGCTCTCCGGAATTTGATGATTATCTGTATTCTATTAGGGAAAGTGGGTCAGGGGATTCTGACAGACAGCTAGGGGAACGATAGTATCTATCCCTGAGACAGGGAACAGGAGCAGGAATACATTTGGAAGGAAGCAGATAAATTCGGCTACAGACAAGTTGAATTTGAAATGCCTGTGAAGCATTAAGTATCAGATTGGTCTGAAGATCCCCAAGAAGTGTGTGGAATGAGCAGAGAAAGGGCTCAAGGACAGGACCTAGGAACAGCCCCAAATGATAATAAATAAGCAGTGGAAGAGAAGCCAAAAATACAAAACAGAGAAAGTGGTCAAAAAAGGAAAAGGGAAACAAGAAAAGGATAATATCAGAGAAGGAAAGAAAGAAACCTTTCAGGATCCATACTAGTACTCCTACTAAACATTGCTAGTTCTGGCATTGCTGTAGGTACACGTGCCACAGGTATAAATTAAAAACCACAACCTTAGAAGCATTACAAAGCTCTGAATACCAAAAAGACAATACCAAGGATTTATTTTGAACGTTAATACTCCTGTCTGCCAGCAAGTATGTAACATATATAGTATGTTACCAAAGAGACAAACAGACAGGTTCAGAGAAAAGGAAATACAAATGATTACTAAATATACAAATGATGATTAAGTTCACCATAATAAGAGAATTATAAAATAAAACTCAGTGAAATACCATTTTTCACCTATCCAGGGATCAAAAAGTTAAATAGTAAGCTGTGATAAACATCTGCCCTGCTCCATGAGACCAACAAGTCCCAGAGAGTGGCTGCTCCTTCAACCTAGTCTTGAAATAAGAAGACACATGGAACACACCTGAACCTGACCCAGAGCCTGTAGTCAAACCCAGCCAACCCACAGCCAATCTGAAGGCCCATGAGCAATAAATACATGTCTGTTGTTGGAGGCCACTGAAATTTTGAGGTTGTTAAGCAGCATTATCACAGCAAAAGCTAACCAATACACAAAGTATGGGGAAAGAGGAATTCCATACATTATTAGTGGGATATAAACTGCCACAAACTCTGTGTGATAGACACTGTCAGTTGCCTAACCAAAGCCTGCTTCTCATTTTCTCCATCATTGCAATCTCTCACCTTGCATGCTTCATAATCCTTCCGGATATAGTGAAGATGTATCAACCAGTTCTGCTTCTCCAAAATAGGAAACTCTGGAGCTGGGTAGCATATTTTGACAAAACAAATAACACAGGCATTGTTAGATTTTCTCCTTTAGCATTGTCCTCATGCCTAAACTATCCACAAGCATATTGCAATTATTACATTAAATTCTTCATGCTGCTGATCCTAAGAATGTAGTATATCAAAAATGTATAGATCATTAAACTAAAACATACTTGTCCTACTATTACACATTGAATATATGCTTCTCTTTGGTTTTTATGGCTTATAATGTCAGTTTCTCAAATGATGACTTAGCCTGAAAAAAAAATAAAATCATTCTTTGTCTCTTCTCCTCTCTCTCTCTCCTTGGTTATAGAAGGTGAATAAGAAGACTTTCTAAAGGATATTTCAGGAACATTACTAACAAAATCTATATAACATAGTTAATGTCACATCTGATAGATCAGAGGACCAAAAACAGTTAAACACAATCTTAGCAATAGCTCAAATTGAAACATTATACTGTTGCCCAGGAATGAGAAGTGAACAATGAAAAAAAATCTATTTGAATGATTGAAAATGATTTATGATAGAGAAACCATGAGTTACTATCCCTTTGAATTCAGAAGTTTAGGATACACATAAAAATTCATTAAGAAATTACTTTTCTATGGTAACAAGGAGATGGATTCACACCAACCTCAGAACAGTGGTGACCTCAAGGAAGGGAGAGGGAGGAATGGGATTAGGAAAAGACAAAAAAAAGACTTCAACTCTTTATTTCTCAAAAAAATAAAAAGCTCTAAAGTATACAAGGCTAAATGTTTTTATTTATTAAATCTGGCCAGTGAGTACATGGGTGTTTGTATTTTTTTAACGCACTTTAATATATATTTGAGATATTCCTTGATTTTTAAAAATGTAAAAGAAAGGGCACAGCAGGGGAAGAGAGGGAAATGATTTGTAATCATTATGTTCTAGAACCTTAGGAGATACATCAACAGCAAATCTAAGACTTATATGTCCATAATAAGACAGGAAGGGAAAAAAGCTTACTGTGACCTAGAGTTAACGTTGCCAGAACACAAAAATTAAAGAGTAATGCTGCTTACTGCTTCCCAAGAATAGGAAATATCAATGGAATTTGTAAGATGAAATTATGACAAAAAGTATGGATATGATTTTACATGCCAGAAGAAAGGAAAAAAAAGATAAAATGTTAAGCAATTGACTCATCTTCCAATTACCCACATCCTCTGAGTGGCACACCACTCTTCTTCTAGTTAGCAAGAGCCTATTTGATATTCTTCAATGACTTTTGTTTCCTTCCTTCTCTTTCCCTAGGCCCAATCAATCACCATATCTTAGCCATTCATGTTTTGCCTAACCACTTCCAGAATTAAGTTTCCTACTAAAGGCCATACAAATCACCAAGTTTAAAGATCTATGTGTATGTTTGTGTGTGTGTGCGCACGTGCACGTACGCACACACGTGCATGTAAAGTGGGTAAAGAAATGCACCATAATATTTCTGGGACAAGTGGTATACTGAGTAATCTTGGACCAAGTCTCAATTGTATGCTTACCGCTCTGTCACCTACCCTCTAAAGTGAAAGGAGTAACAGAGAAGGAGACACTGAAACCTTTGAGTTTACAATATCACTAAGTATCATTGCTTCTACTGCCTAAAAGACAAAATTTATAAAATGCAAACTTGAGTCTTGCCTATTATTAAATTCTCACAATAAAAGACACGTCATTTTTTGTATTCCCTGGGTGAAGAAGAATGGAGAAAAAAATGTTCAATTCGTAAGGCAGCTTAAGGGCCCAGAGGCTCATGAAATGGAGCCCCAGGGATTAGAAGAAGGGAAGGCACCACCAAATCCAAGCACTTAAAGGTCACTTCACACTCCTGAAGATGTACTTTGTCTAAAAGTTAAAAGAAATTTAGCTTCATCAAAGACTTTAGAAATCATTTCAGTGCCCCATAATTATCCTATTACTAACTGTGTGATCTTGGGAAATTTAGAGTTTCCTCATCTATAAAATAGAGACTCATTCATTCATTCAACAAATATTCACTGAATGCCTGCCATGTGCCAGGCACTGTTCAAGGCACTGGGGATACAAAAGTGAACAAAACCGATCTCCTGCTTTCAGGGAGCTTATAATCAGTATGGGGGTAGGGGAGATGGGATACCTTAGAAATCCCCAGAGTCTATGATTTCTGAATTTACAGTTAGGATTTTACTTGTAAACGTGTAAGTTGAATTTCTTGAATTCCAAATCACCTTTCACTCCAATTCCCCCTACAAACAGGGATACTGGTTCTTATATGCTTTCACAAGTATTATAAGAATTGCCTATTTGAAAGATCCTCTAAAAAAGATAGGCATGTAAGTGCAAAGTAGAGCCTCCTCTACTTTACAGCACAGCAAGGTGGTCATCTCAGATGGAGCCTATATTACCACAGAGGTCAGGTGGCCAGCTGATGAGATGAAGACAAGGTAATGCCCTTCAGCTGGTTGTAAAAGACCTTATTCCCACACTGCCTCTCCCACCATCATTGATGAAGACAAGATGAAGCCTCTCAACTGGTTGTAAAAAGACCTTGTTCACATCCCCAGCTCCCACACTGCCCCTTCACCATCACCAAGCAGAGAGGGCAGAAGGCTGGCAACCTGGCAACAATACTCCCATGGCCCTTCTCTTCTCCCACCCCCATTCTACTCTTTTGTGACATCTCTTCTCTTTCTTTCCCCCTCTAAGGATACCCTAGACTTACATCTTAAACAATTCCATAACCGAATAAACATGATATCGCAAGAATTCTTCTCCCCTGTAATGTGCCCTAGGTGCTAAATTCTCTTAGGAATGGCCATAACTCAAACCTTCACATTAAACTTTGATTAATGCTAGGGTATAGCACCCTGGATATATGAAGGCTGAGCAGAAAATTACTGTGCTTTTAGTTTTTAGTTGAAACATTTTCTAAAATGACTAAAGCTTTTCTATGTACACTATAAATGAACCCTTCTTCAGTAAAGGATCTCTTCCAGGACCAGCAGACATGCAGCAGATAGAATTTTTATATGTAGAATTCCAATCTTGATTCAGTACCAGCCTTTATGGGACCTAGAGCAAGTTATTTAACTTCTCTGGGACTCTATTTTTTCCCCCTATAATTTTCACTGGAAAATTACAAAAAATCTGAAAGTGGTCATTCGATAAATGTTAATATCCTCATGTTATAAGAGGAATTTTAACACTTTTCTACGTCAATATATTATTTGGGACATCAAAAGATATAACAATGTAGACATTTTTATCATTTATTATCAGTTTGAGCTCTATATCAGTCAGCTCTAACAACGAAACATGGAAACCACTTGAGGATTTGAAAGAGAGGGACTTCAATGCAGTGAAAAGTGATGGAAGAAATGAGAGGCCCAACAGGGAACAGTGAGACAAATCAGAGGTTAGCAAGGGAGCAAAAAGCCACTACCACCTCTAGGCTGGAGGGAAAAAAGGGAGGAAATATGTTGCTACCAGTATCCAAGGCTGAAGTTACCTGGAGGAAGCTGAAAACAAGATGGCCTGACTGGCAGAAGTAACAAGAGGTGCTTCTAGAGACCACCCCATTCCTCCAACTTCCCCAAACAGAGAGAAAGAGGGGAAAGCACTGGCTCCTCCTTCTTCCTGCCCTCCAATCTCCTGCCAATTCCTCCCACTTGCTAATCCAGCCAGAAACTGCTGACACAGGAGCCTGGGAAAGAATGAAGCCCACAAGAGTCAGCTCCTCACAATATACAGCACAGAGAAGAAGTGTGAGGAATGGATGGGAGGGCTAACAGGCTCAGGATCAGCAGAAACATCAACTCTGTTCATAAATATAAATGATGATGGAGGAGGAGGAGGAGACTGGACTGAATCAGTACTCACTCAAGGATACATGCTACAAGCTGGCTTTTTTTTACTATTATTATTAAATTGCTTGCTAACTAACCTGCTTGCTTCTCATGAGCTTAAAATGGGATGAGGAAGAAAGAACAAGTCATATAAAAGATCAATTATGGTTTTACTACATATCCTAGATTATTTAAAACTATTTTACTAACAAAACAATAATTATATTTTATCATTTTTAGGGGGACATGGGTGTGTGTATCCCCCCACATGTATAGCAGTGTCCCCTTAACTAGAGGTTTCACTTTCCATGGTTTCAGTTATCTGGGGTCAACTGTGGTCTGAAAATATTAAATGGAAAATTCCAGGAATAAACAATTCTTAAGTTTTAAATCATGCACCATTCTGAATAACGAGATGAAATCTTGCACCATCCAGCTCAGTCCCACCCAGGACGTGAATCATCCCTTTGACTAGCATACCCACGCTGTATACACCACCCTCCCTTTAGTCACTTAGTAGCCGTTTCAGTTATCAAATGGACTGTCACAGTATCACAGTCCTTATGTTCAAGTAACCCATATTGTACTTAATAATGGCCCCAAAGCACAAGAGTAGTGATGCTGGCAATTCAGATATGCCAAAGAGAAGCCATAACATGCTTCCTTTAAGTAAAAAGGTGAAAGTTCTTGACCTAATAAGGAGAGAAAAAAAATCATATGCTGAGGTTGCTAAGATCAACAGTAACTTTTATTACAGTATACTGTTATAATTGGTCTATTTTATTATTAGTTATTGTTAATCTCTTACTATCCTAACCTATAAATTAAACTTTATCAGAGGTTTGTAGGTGTGGGAGATCAAAATTTGGCCACCCTGAAATATATCTCTTTACCTTGATTGTTTTCTCTGAAGGACATTTGACCTCCCCCACTAACTGCCTAAAGAATTTGACATGGTGGCTCCTTCCTGGAACAGATCTTCCATCTGATGGCTGTAATATAATGTAAAATAGATGTTACAATAGGAAAGGCACCAACAAGCCCATCTTATCAGAAATTCTGTCTCTCTGGCCACATTCTCTGGATGGCCCTGCGAGGAGTTGCCAGACAAACATTTACATTTATAAGGGAAATCTCCATTTGTAAAGGTATCTCTCTCTCTGTCTTGGGAAGAGGGGGGATGAGCTCATTTCTAGTGACTTATCAATGTGGAAGGTGATGACTTAAATCTGCATAATAACCTTACTCTTGTTTACAGTGCTTTAATGGTAATCTCCTGTAATTGACTCCCCCACCCCCAAAATCCTCCTTTGTCATTGGCTGAAAATGATATTTAAGACGAGAATTTCTGCTATTGTGTTGAGAAACGCAGTGTCCCTGCTTTCTCCCATGTATACATGTTATTAAACTTGGTATTATTTTCTCCTGCTAACCTGTCTTGTTGATTATTTGGCCAGCCAGAAGAACCTTAAGGGAAAGGGCAGAGGGAGATTCTCCCTCTCCCCCGACATAGGTATAGGAAAAAACATAGTACATATGGAATTCGGTACTATCCACGGTTTCAGGCATCCCCTGGGGGTCTTGGAACATAACCCCCGTGGATAAGGGAGGACTACTGTATTTATATATTTTATTTTATTCACATATATTTATTTCTATGATTTACTTATATATGTAATTTATTTATATATATGTTTGATATATATTTATATCAAAGTGTTTTCTCCCCTATTATTTCACTGAATGTTCCTATGAGGCTAATGAGTCATGCAATTCAGGAACTATTCAACACTATAGATGAGGAAATTAAGACTCCAGAGGTTAAGTGATTTGCCCACATTCAACAATTAATGGAAGAGGCAGGACTATAACCCAAGACTCCAAGGTTACTCATTAAACTACACCAACTTTCTGCCCAATGGTAAAGGACTTTCCAATTTTAAAATTTAAGTGTTTGGGCTCTCCACTAGACGTAACTTAGCAACACAAAATTAATAATGATTTTAGGGCCGGCTCCGTGGCTTAGCGGTTAAGTGCGCACGCTCTGATGCTGGCGGCCCGGGTTCGGATCCCGGGCGCGCCCCAAGGCACCACTTCTCCGACCAACCCGAGGCCGAGTCCCACGTACAGCAACTAGAAGGATGTGAACCTATGACATACAACTATCCACTGGGGCTTTGGGGGGAAAAAAATGAATAAATAAAATCTTAAAAAAAAAATAATAATAATAATGATTTTAAAGTTTTTCTATTACTAAAAAAAAGCAGAACAGGACTTTTAATATATTAAAGTAGTAAAATTTTCAAATTTTTAAAAAAATAACTACAGTTGGCCATCTCCATCCATGCATTCAGCCAGTTTAGAATTGAAAGGCCTAAGATGGCTGCATCTCTACTTCACATGTATAGACTTTTTGTGTGTCATTATTCCCTAAACAACACAGTATAGCAACTATTTACATAGCATTTACATTGTGTTAGATATCATAAGTAATCTATGATTTAAAGTATATGGGAGAGGGCCGGCCCCGGGGCTTAGCGGTTGAGTGCACATGCTCCGCTACTGGCGGCCTGGGTTCGGATCCCGGGCACGCACCGGCACACTGCTTCTCCGGCCATGCTGAGGCCACATCCCACATACAGCAACTAGAAGGATGTGCAACTATGACATGAAACTATCTACTGGGGCTTTGGGGAAAAAAAAAAAGGAGGAGGATTGGCAATAGATGTTAGCTCAGAGCCGGTCTTCCTCAGCAAAAAGAGGAGGATTAGCACAGATGTTAGCTCAGGGCTGATCTTCCTCACACACACAAAAAATAATAAAATAAAGTATATGGGAGGATGTGCGTAGGTTATATGCAAATACCACGTAATTTTATATAAGGGACTTGAGAATCTGCAGATTGGGATATCTGAGGGGGGTCCTGGAACCAATTCCCCTGTGGATACTGACGGACAACTATAATTGGGTTTTTTTAAAATACATACTTACAGTAAATCAAAATTGAAAGGGCACAGAGAGTATTAAGTAAAAGATACTCTCCTCTCCTCTTCACTAAAGGTGAATAGTTTCTTCAGTATTTTCTAAGGAATTTCTATGCATATATAAGAACACTGGCAAGTGTACATGTAGGGGATTCTATTAAACATATTTGGAAATTGTTTGCTTATAACTACTGCATCTAAATATATCCTTCCCAGTGACCCAGCAATCCTACCCTAAGTACATATGTCTACCCAAAACACATATACAAGACTTCATGGTGGCACTATGCATAACATCTTAAAATGAAAGCATCCCAAATGTTCATCAAGAGTAAAATGAATATATTGGGGTATAGCCCCACAATGGAATACTATACAACAACAATGAAAAAAACAACCACTACTATATGCAATACATGTGGCATTCATTATTTTTTTTTTTAAACAGTTTTATTTATTTTTTTTTTTGTGAGGAAGATCAGCCCTGAGCTAACATCCGTGCTAATCCTCCTCTTTTTGCTGAGGAAGACCAGCTCTGAGCTAACACCTATTGCCAATCCTCCTCCTTTTTTTTTCCCCCCCAAAGCCCCAGTAGATAGTTGTATGTCATAGTTGCACATCCTTCTAGTTGCTGTATGTGGGACATGGCCTCAGCATGGCCGGACAAGCGGTGCGTCAGTGCCTGCCTGGGATCCAAACCCGGGCAGCCAGTAGCAGAGCGTGCGCACTTAACCGCTAAGCCACAGGGCCGGCCCTACATGTGGTATTGTGGGAGATCAAGATTTGGCCACCCTGAAATCTATCTCTTTACCTTGGTTGTTTTCTCTGAGGACATTTGACCTCCCCCACTAACTGCCTAAAGAATTTGACATGGTAGCTCCTTCCTGGAATAGATCTATCATGATGGCTGTAAAGATAACGTAGGGTAAACGTTACAATAGGAAAGGCACCAACAAACCCCTCTTATCAGAAGTTCTGTCTCTCTGGCCACATTCTCTGGATGACCCTGCCAGGAGTTGCCAGACAATCATTTACATTTATAAGGGAAATCTCCATTTGTAAAGGTATCTCCCTCTCTGTTTGGAGAAGAGAGGGGGATGAGCTCATTTCTAGTGACTTATCAATGTGGAAGGTGAGGCCTTGAGCTGTATAATAAACCTTACTCTTGTTTACTGTGCTTTAGTGGTAATCTCCTGTAACTGACTCCCCCCACCCCCAAAATCCTCCTTTGTCATTGGCTGAAAATGATATTTAAGACGAGAATTTCTGCTATTGTGTTGAGAAACGCAGTGTCCCTGCTTTCTCCCATGTATACATGTTATTAAACTTGGTATTATTTTCTCCTGCTAACCTGTCTTGTTGATTATTTGGCCAGCCAGAAGAACATTAAGGGAAAGGGCAGAGGGAGATTCTCCCTCTTCCCCCCGACAGTATTCAAACAGATGAATACAACAAACATGATTTAGAGCAAAAAATCCAGATATAAAAAAGTACATACTGAATGATTCCATTTATATTAAGTTTAAAAGCAGGCAAATCTGATCTACATGATAGAAGATAGATACAAGAAACCACCTTTGGGAGGAGTGGTTAATGACTGGTAGTGGGCATGAGAGAGGCCTCTGGGATGCTGACGATGTTTTATATCTTAATCAACACGGTGATTATATGGATATGTTCACTTTGTAAAAATCTGTGGAGCTGTACAACTATGACTTACGCACTTTTCTGTGTGTATGCTATATGTCAATAAAAAAATGTCAAGAATCAAATTAAACACCTCCTCAACAAAAAAAATTAATTTTTGCAATCCCAATGCAGAAGATAAGGGGGCACACAACTCAGTCTGAGGGTAAAGGTCAAGATTTCCTAGATAAGACATAAAAGGCATTAATCATAAAAAAAATAATAAATCAATCTTCATCAAAATTAAAACTTATGATCATCAAAAGATGCATTAATAAAGTGAAAGGATAAGATACAGGCTGCAGAAAAAAATTCACAATACATATAATAGACAAAGGACTTGTATCCCAATATACAAAGAATTCTTACAAATCAATAATAAGAAAACAAATAATCCAATTTAATAGGCAAAAAACTTGAACATTTCTTTCACAAAAGAAATGACCAATAAGTATACAAGAAGGTGTATGACATCACTAGTCATCAGGATAATGCAAATTAAAGTCACAGTAAGATACTACAACATACCCACCAGCACGTCTAAATATGAACAAGTCTGACAGTACCAAATGTTGGTAAGAATTTACAGGAACCAGAACTCTCATATTTGCTGGTGGGACAGTAAAATTGTACAACCACTTTGAAAAACAGTTTGGCAGTCTCTTATAAAGTTAAAACATACACTTTACATATGACCCAGCAATTCTACTACCTAGGTACTCACTGTAGAGAAATGCAAACACATGCCACACACACACACAAAGATGCCTAAATGAATGTTCAAAGAAGCTTTTACATAGTAGTCAAAAACTGGAAACAACACAAATGTTCCTCCACAGGAGAATGCATAAACAAACTGTGGTATATACATACAATGGGATATTAGCCAGCACTTTTAAAAAATAAAAGAACTACTGATACATATAGCAACACAGATGAATCTCAAAAAGATTACGTTGAGTAAAAGATGCCAAAAGCTAAAGAGTACATACTGTATGATTGCCTTTGTATGAAATTTAAACACAGACAAGATTAACTTATAGGGACAGAAATCAGAATGATGGTCCTCTCTAGGAAACTGAAGGCAGGATTGATCAGAAAGTGGCATAAGGAAACTTTCTGGGTGATGAAAATGTTTAACTTGATCTAAGTGATGATTACAAGTATATATATTTATCAAAATTCAAGAGTTGGGCACTTAAGATTTGCAGATTTTACTAGCACTAGGAAAAAAATAAGATGTATACTACTTTCCATTTAAATTAAAAGTTAATATTGTTTCTCAAAAAATCAAACAATTACCATATGATCGAGAAATTCCACTTCTGAGTATATACCCCAAAGAACTGAAAGTAGGGAGCCCCCTTCTGTAGTTGCTGCTAAGGTGCTGATCCTTCTAAGGAAGTTAAGGCCACGCTGGGGTAAGGCCCTCACTTCATCCTGCGCATAGTGCCGAGCCTGGCAGCCACCAGGCTGGCACTTTCACCTGCATCTACTCTGGCCCTCATCCTGCACGAAGATGACGTGATGGTCACAGAAGAAAAGATCAATGCTCTCATTAAAGCAGCTGATATAAATGTTGAACCTTTCTGGCCAGGCTTGTTTGCAAAGGCTCTGGCCATCAGCAACATGGGAGAGCCTCATCTGCAATGTAGGGGCTGGGGGACCTGCCCCAGCAGTAAGTCCTGCCCTATCCACCACTGCTGCCCCAGCTGAGAAGAAAGTGGAAGCAAATAAAAAAAGAACCTGAGGAGTCCAATGATAACATGGGCTATGGTCTTTTTGACTAAACCTCTCTTATAACGTGTTAAATAAAAAGCCAAATTCTTAAAAAAAAAGAAAAAGAAAGCAGGGACTCAAATAGATACTTGTATCCAGTGTTCACAGCAGTGTTGCTGACAACAGCCAATAGGTGGAAACAACCCAAATGTCCATCAATGGATGAATGGATAAACAAAATGTGGTACATACATACAATGGAATATCATTCAGCCTTAAAAAAGAAGTAAATTCTGACACATGCTACAAAATGGATGAACTCTGAAGACATTTTTGCGAAGTGTAATAAGCCAAACACAAAAGAACAAATATCGTAAGATTCTACCTATATGAGGTACCTAGACTAGTCAAATTCATAGATATAGAAAGTAGAATGGTGTTGGATAAAGAAAATGTGGTATATATAAATATATACAATGGAATATTATTCCACCATAAAAAAGAAGGAAATTCTGCCATTGGCAACATAGATGGACCTTGAGGGCATCATGCATATTTCATGCAATGAAATAAAGTTAGACAAAGGCAAATATTGTATGATCTCATTTATAGGTGGAATCTAAAAAAATCTAATGCATAGATACAGAGAACAGATTGGTGATTGCCAGAGATGGGGGTGGGGGTGGGCAAAATGGGTGAATGGGGTCAAAAGGTATAAATTTCCACTCATAAGATAAATAAGTTCTGGGGATGTAATGTACAACATGGTGTCTAAAATAAATAATACTGTATTGTATATTTGAAAGTTGCTAAGAGAGTAGATCTTAAAAGTCCTCAGCATAAAAGAAAATTTTTTTGTAACTGTATGAGGTGACAGATGTTAACTAAACTTATTGTGGTGGTAATCATTTCACAATATATACATCTATCAAATTGTGTTGTACACCTAAAACAATACAATGTTATATGACAATTACATCTCAATAAAACCGGAGAAAAATAAAAAGAAAATAGAAGGGTGGTTGCCAGGGGATATAGGGGAGGGAGGAATGGGGAGTTACTGTTTAACGGGTACAAAGTTTCAGTTTGGGAAGACAGAAAAGTCTGGAGATGGATGGTGGTGACAGTTGCAGAACAATGTGAACGTACTTAACGCCACAGGATTACACACTTAAAAATGGTTAAAATGATAAATTTTATGTTATGTATACTTTACCACAATAAAAAAATAGCAATGCTCAGTGTATCAATTTAATCAGTGGAGTGGTAGGGCCAAAAGTCAGACTACAATAGACTAAGAAAACAGAGTTGAAGATATGGAGACAATTAACAGAAACTATCCTTTCAAAAAGCAAATCAATGAAAGTCAATCACTACCACGGTAGAAATAGGGAAATGAGATAACTGTTTATCAAAGATGCTGTGGGAGCAATTTCATGTGGCTTGTAAATTGAATTAGATAACATCTAAATTACCTTCTAACTCTACAATTTTGAATACACAAGAACTAAAACATAGGGAAAGGAAAACATATTAATGAAGTCAAAAGCATGTATCTATGAAATCATTACTGGGAACCAAATATACAGATGGTAATTAGTCTGTCAAAGAAATTGTTATATATCATATAGGAAATGACGTATTTCCAGAATATCTGTAACATTCCCAACCTCCATAACCTTTAAATTCTTTAAGAATTACTGACATATAAAAATACATTATGGAAACAACCCAAATGTCCATCAACAAATAAACTGATAAACAAAATGTGGTCTACAGACATACAATGGAATGTTATTCAGCCTTAAAAAGGAGGAGCCAGCCTGGCGGCGCAAGCGGTTAAGTGTGCGCTCCGCTGCAGCGGCCCACGGTTCGCCGGTTCGGATCCTGGGCACACACCGATGCACTGCTTGGCAAGCCATGCTGTGGCAGTGTCCCATATAAAGTGGAGGAAGATGGGCACGGATGTTAGCCCAGGGCCAGTCTTCCTCAGCAAAAAAAGAGGAGGATTGGCAGATGTTAGCACAGGGCTGATCTCCTTACAAAAAAAAAAAAAAAAAGGAATGAAATTCTGTACAACATGGACGAACCTTGGAAACATTATGCTAAGTGAAACAAGCCTGACACAAAAGGACAAATACATGATTCTGCTTATATGAAATACCTAGAATAGACAAATGCATAGAGACAGAAAGTAGAACAGAGGTTACCAGTGGCTAGAGAGGGGAGGGGGTAATGGGGAGTTATTATTTAATAGGTATAGAGTTTCTGTTTGGAGTGATAAAAAATTTTTGGAAATAGAGGGCCAGCCAGGGGCACAGGTGGTTAAGTGCGCGCGCACTGCTGTGGCGGCCTGGGGTTCCCTAGTTTGGATCCCAGGCGCGCACCAATGCACTGCTTGGCAAGCCATGCTGTGGCAGCGTCCCATATAAAGTGGAGGAAGATGGGCATGGATGTTAGCCCAGGGCCAGTCTTCTTCAGCAAAAAAAAACAAAGAGGAGGATTGGCAGACATTAGCACAGGGCTGATCTGCCTCACAAAAAAAAACACACACAAAAAATACATTGACCAGGATTGCTGTAACAAAAAGGAGGAAAAAAAAAAATTTTGGAAATAGATAGTAGTTATGATTGTACAACACTGTGAATGTAATTAATACCACTGAATTGTACACTTAAAAATGGTTAAAGAGGGGCCGGCCTGGTGGCGTAGAGCTTAAGTTTGCGCGTTTCACTCGGTGGCCCAGGTTCGCAGGTTCAGATCCCAGGCGCAGACCAATGCACCATTTGTCAAGCCGTGCTGTGGCAGCATCCCATATAAAGTAGAGGAAGATGAGGACAGATGTTAGCCCAGGGCCAATCTTCCTCACACACACAAAAAAAATGGTTAAAGAGGTAAATTTTATGTATACTTTGCCACAACAAAAAAAATTTTTCTACTGAAAAACATTCTGAAAGTAAACTTCAAGCTGAGATCAAGTTTTTCACATAGTAAGCACACTGTCTCAGGTTATAGACAAAACTCATGCTGGGCTACAGCCACCTCAGAATGGGTAAGGTCTTTAATGGAGACTCTTTTAAGGAAGGAAATATACCCATGAAGTAAATCAACTCATTCAGCTCAATGATGGATAAGGTCCTCAAGTGAAGGCCAGGAAAAGTCACCTGAGGTTGGATCATGGGGAGAAATGAAGAGGACTTAAGTAGCCCCAAGTAGGATATTATTTTCTCAGAACTATCGAGTAGTTCTGATAAACAATTCCAAATAAGAAGTTGCCTGTTCTTGAAAACGTCCTGATATATTTGGACAAAAATCTCAAATAGAAAGCTGTTTATCCTTTCCACAGTCGGCATTCACTACCCTCAAGACCAGAGTCAAACTAGGACATGGGCCTCTCAAGCTGAGGAGGGAAGGGGCAGGGGGTTGAGAGACAATATCTAAAACCAAACTCAGAATTTCTCAGTCAAATGCCTTCTACTGCTGCTTGTTCAAATCAAGTCTCTCTGCTTGCTAATCCCAATTCTGTGTGAATTTTTCATGTTCAATTACCGACTTCCTGCCTTCTACTTTCAAGTATCATACTATTTAACCAGAGCAGTGGTTCCCAACCAGGAATAATTTTGCACCCGAGGGGACATTTGGGAATATCTACAGATGTTTTTGGTTGTCACAACTGGGTGCTACTAACATCTACTGGGTAGAGGCCAGAGATGCTGTTAACATCCTATAATATACAGGACACTTCCCACAACAAAGAATTATCTTTCCCAAAGTGTCAATAATGCCAAGGTTCAGAAAATCTGAACTAGAGGTTAAAAAGACATCTAAGGATTTCACAGTGAAATGTGAAAGCTTTCTGTTCAAAATACTACTTTGGTTTTTAATTTGTCAATTAAAGTTCATTCATCCTTAAGGCTGATATTTTTCCTGTTTTCTTCATACCTCCCTATATTTTCCAAAATTCTACAATGAGCTTATACTGATTTTCTCATCAGAAAAATCATAAACTTAGATTTCAAAATAAAAACCATTATCCTTTCCTTTTTCTGTAATAGTCTATTTTCCTACAGACAATTTTCCTTCAGGCTGGCTGAGTCTTTATGTTTTCTGCTAACATTTTATCCATTATTGCTCTGTATCTGGAGCAGGAGTGATCAAAACTTGAGTTTACTGCACCACCTTAACTGGAAGCCCAATTTGATATCAGAATTCAAGAGAAATTACTGAGTACTATTAAACAAAGTTTTATACAAAACAAACTATTTTCTGATATCCCATTCTTCAGTGTCAACCAATTTACATACCTGTACAATATAAAATGTGTGATTCAGATATTTACACTATTTAAATAACAAAAATGTTTTTATCATAAAAAGCAGAGGGAAGTAAAAGAGAAGTAATCAGTAACAGCACTACAATCAAAGAGTCAGAATAAACCCAAGAAAAAAAAGCAGCAATGGAGCATATGACCATGGAAACAGAAGCGAGCTGATTCCTAAAACAGCACTGTGGGCGAGGCAGAACCATCTGCCAGTTTCCTGTGCAGCTCATTTGCACCTGTACCCTTACAATACTTACATCATCTCCTTATCTGAATGTTTGTCTCTGCTCTGCAACCAGCAATGATTATTCTTGACTCCTCAAAATTCCCTCCGTATCAGTTAATTAAATTAAACTAATCAATGGTAATCCTATCTCCCTTGTCCATGACTAGCAGGGCGATCAATTTGGTCCAATGAAAAGAGCATTCCTAGGAAGTTCTGAGGAAAAAAAGGCTTTCTTATTTTTAAAAAAGAACCATGGGAAGCCAGACCATGTCTCTGGCAGCGGAGAAATGGAACTTGTATGCCACTGACGGCTATAATTCAGGAAAAGGCAGGCACTGGGCAGAGGAGTAGAAAGGCAGAAAGAACTTAGGCCTTCGTATATCATCAACCGCAGAGCCCACTCTTAATTCTGGACTTCCTCATACATAAATCAATAAATGTCCTGATTGTTCAGGCCACTTTGAGTTGGATTTTCTGTTATTTACTGTAGAAAGTAACTCAGCTAAAACAAGGTCTGAAAAAGATGTACACATCCTTCATACAATCCTGTATTCCACATTTCTTACTTTTATTATATTGTGAACATCATAAACAACAACACATAGAGAAATGCTATAGGTACTCCATATTAACAGCAAGAATATAAATAGCCACTTTGGACAATAACTTGGCAAAATTATTAAAACTGAAAACGTGCATATTTTCTTCACAGTAATTCAGAGAAACTCACGTACAAGAATGTTCATTAAAGCAAATAGTAGTGAAAAATCAGAAACAACTTAAATGCTATCAAAAGGAGAAAAAACTGTTAATACATCCATACCATGGAACATTATATTTAAAAATAATGAGGTGATCTTTATCTATTGACATGGAAAGCCCTCCAAGATATACTGACCTAGCAAAATAAATGATAGTTACCATTTATATAAAACACTCACACAACAGTAAACTATATATTCCTATTGCTATATACATATACCCATACACACACACACTAAAAAGTTTGAATGAAGCACACTAAGTGGTTAACAGTGATTGCCTCTGGACTGCATGGTGATTTAAGGAGTATTTTACCTTTCTTGAAGTTGGTCGAACTTTTTATAACAAGAATAGATTCATATATGCCTGGTGTATTTAAAATGTTTAAGCAGTTTAAAACTAAAATCTAAATATCTAAACTTAGAAAAAATACATACTCACTATAGAAGTTTTGAAAATATAGAAAGGAACAAAAAAAATTAAACTCTCCTATGTTAACACCACTTACAGATAATCATGGTTATCATTTTATCATATTTCTTCCCAATCTTTTTATGTGTGCATTTTAAGTGAGATATTTATCTACATGGGCCGGCCCCGTGGCTTAGCGGTTAAGCGCGTGCGCTCCGCTGCTGGCGCCCCAGGTTCGGATCCCGGGCACGCACCGACGCACCGCTTCACCGGCCACGCTGAAGCCGCGTCCCACATACGGCAACTAGAAGGATGTGCAACTATGACATACAACTATCTACTGGGGCTTTGGGGGAAAAATAAATAAATAAAATTATTTTAAAAAAAAGATATTTATCTACAATTTTAAATCCTGCTTTTTAAAAATAAGCATTATTTTAAATAGTTGCATAGTATTTATTTGCATGAACGAAAAATCACTTAGCCTTGTGTTATTGCTGTTTATTATGTGTCAGTTGTTTCCAATAAATCACTACTATAAATAATTCTCTACTGAACATCTTTGCTTTTAAAAAATAGCTTGTACACATTGAGCATACTTTATTAGAATAGATTCTTAAAACAGGAAGCACTAGGTTAAACAATATGAACATTTAAAGTTCCTGATACTTACTGACAAATTTTTACTCAGAAGTATCGTGTCAACTGATACCTGCATATTTCTATGCATAGAAGGGTGTCTAATACAATAATTTTTAAATAATAAATAACTTAATCATCACTCTAGCATCACATGCTACTTAAGACAGTGAGGGGAAAAAAGAGGATGATGCTTAGCTAAAACTTTAATTTCAAAATTAAATCAAGACTAGACTCTCAATTCCTTTAAATCTACCTTCCTTTTCAGATTAAGGCGACAGAAAAGAATGTTGAAAAAGACTTGGCTTTTTTTTTTTTAACTAAATGCTACTGATTAAGGTTCTTTGAGTCAAATTTTTAAAGAAAATTGTGAAATAAGTGAAGCATACATCTCTTAAAGAAAACAAAAAAGACATGAGTCAATCACTATTAAAATAGGCCTAACCTCAACAACAAAAAGACAAACAACCCAATTTAAAAATGGGTAAAGGATGAGGTCGGCCTGGTGGCACAAGCAGTTAAGTGCGCGCGCTCCGCTGCAGCCGCCTGGGGTTCGCCAGCCTGGAACCCCGGGCGCACACCGACGCACCGCTTCGCGAGCCATGCTGTGGTGGCGTCCCATATAAAGTGAAGGAAGATGGGCATGGACGTTAGCACAGGGCCAGTCTTCCTCAGCAAAAAAAAGAGGAGGATTGGCAGATGTTAGCACAGGGCTGATCTTCCTCACAAAAAAAAAAAAATGGGTAAAGGGTATGATAGATATTTCTCTCAAGATGATATAAAAACAGCCAGTAAGCACATGAAAAGACATGCCCGACAACCTTAATCATTACGGAAATGCAAATCACAACCACGATGACATACCACTACACACATACCACGATAGTTTTTCTTTTTCGCTTGAGTAGGATCAGCCCTGAGCTAAATCTGTGCCAATCTTCCTCTACTTTGTCTGTGGGACACCGCCACAGCATAGCCGGTGAGTGGATTAGGTCCACACCTGGGATCTGAACCTGCGAACCCGGGCCACCAAAGTGGAGCACATGGAACTTTAACCACTTGGCCACGGGGCCGGGCCCTAGGATAGCATTTTTTTTTTTTTTTTGTGAGGAAGACTGGCTCTGAGCTAACAACCATTGCCAATCCTCCTCTTTTTGCTGAGGAAGATTAGCCCTGAGCTAACATCCATGCCTATCTTCCTCCATTTTTTTTGTATGTGGGATGCCACCCCCCAGCATGGCTTGATGAGTGATGTGCAGGTCCGTGCCCAGGATCCAAACCCGTGAACCCCCGAAACAGAGCCCGCAAACTTAACCACTACACCATCAGGCTGGCCCCTAGGGTAGCTCTTTTAAATAAAAGCAGCAGTAGCAGAAAATAACAGTATTGGCAGGATGTGGAGAAACTGGAGCCCTTGAACATTGCTGGTGAGAATGTAAAATGGTGCAGCAGCTAGAAAATAGTTTGGCATTTCCTCAAAAAGCTAAATATAGAATTACCATATGATCCAGCAATTCCACTCCTAGGTATATACCCAAAAGAAATAAAAGCAGGAACTCAAACAGAAACTTATACATCAATGTTCACTGTAGCATTATTCATAACAGCCAAAAGCTGGAAATAATCCAAATGTCCATTAACAGGTAAATGGATAAACAAAATGTGTTATATACATACAATGAAATATTATTCTGCCTTAAAAAGGAATGAAGTTCTGATACATGCTACGATACAAATGAACCTTTAAAATGTTATGCTAAGTGTAATAAGCCAGACAGAAAAGGACAAATATTGCATGATTCTGCTTATACGTGCTGACCTTAAAAAATAGCCAGTTATTCCTCCAGTAAAACTGGGTTTATCCAGAATCAGCAAAGAACTGCAATTCAGGGTCTGCAACCATAGTGAGCCACTGTGCAAGTCCTCAGCAGCAAGGGCAGGAGAAACTCTTCATAGAGGGGAAAAGAAAGTTTCTGTTTATTAATTTTCACATATGAAATATCTAGACTAGGCAAATTCATACATACAGCAAGTAGAACAGAAGTTACTAGGGACTGGGGGGAAAGGTGAAATGGAGAGTTATTGCTTAATGGGTACCGAGTTTCTATTTGGGATGATGAAGAGTTTTGGAAATAGACAGTGCTGATGCTTACACAATATTGTGAATGTAATTAATGCCATTGGATTGTACACTTAAAAATGGTTAAAATAGCAAATTTTATATATTTTTTACTACAATTCAAAAAATAATGTAGTATATACCAAAACCATTGAATTGTACAGTTTTGTTTTTTTTTTTTTTGTGAGGAGATCAGCCCTGTGCTAACATCCGCCAATCCTCCTCTTTTTTTGCTGAGGAAGACGGCCCTGGGCTAACATCTGTGCCCATCTTCCTCCACTTTATATGGGACACCGCCACAGCATGGCCTGACAAGCGGTGCATCGGTGTGCGCCCGGAGTCTGAACCCGGGCCGCCGCAGCGGAGCGCGCGCACTTAACCGCTTGCGCCACCGGGCAGGCCCCGAATTGTACACTTTAAATGGGTGAACTGTATGGTTAAAAAAGAAAATAGAAGCCTATCTATATGTGAATGACAATAAACAATTTGTTATATGCATGCAGATTTTATTAGAAAGGTAATCTACCATGGGAACTCCTTTAAAACGTTTTTTTATTTTAAATAATTTCAAGTTTAGAGAAAAGCTAAAAAAATAGTGCAAAGAATTCCTGCAAACCCTTCACTGATAGTCCCCAAATATTAAGATTTTATCCCATTTTTTTTGTGTGTGAGGAGGATTAGCCCTGAGCTAACATCTGATGCCAATCCTCCCCTTTTTGCTGAGGAAGATTGGCCCTGGGCTAACATCCGTGCCCATCTTTCTCTACTTTATATGGGATGCTGCCACAGCACGGCTTGACAAGCGGTGCATCAGTACACGCCGGGGATCCGAACCTGCAAAGCCCGGGCCGCGGAAGCGGAGTGCGCACTTAACTGCTACACCACCGGGCCGCCCCCTATTTTACCCCATTTTTAATCATTCTCTCTATAAATTTTTTCTGAAAGATTTGTCAGAAAGTAAGCCACAGACATGATTCCCCTTTACTCCAAAAAACTTTATAATTTCCTTAAAAAAAGGAACATTCTTACATAACCTCAGTAAAATTATCAGAATTAACACTGATACAATACTATTATCTAGTCTGTCATCCTTATTCAAATTTTAACAAATGTCCTAATAATTTCCTTGGTAGCAAAAGAAAAGAGTCTTTAATTTTAAAACATTTTAGATGATGTTTTTCTGCTCTAGAATCAAACCTAGGTGTTGCTTTTAGCTGTTATGTCTCTGCAGTCTTCTTTAATCTTTGTCTTTCACGATCTTGACTTTTTTTTTTTCAAAATGCAGGCTAGTTATTTTGTAAATTGTCCCTCAATTTGGGTTTGTCTAATATTTCCTCATGATTAGACTGAAGGTATTATTTTTGGCAGGAATAACACAGACGTGATTTAGGAGGCACAGGATATTGATTTGTCCTATTATTGTGATGTTTAACTTTTATCACTTGGTTAAGGTGGTGTTTGGTAGGTTTTTCCACTATAAAGTTACTACTTTATAATGAAAAAGTATCTTATGGAGAGATACTTAGAGACTTACACAAATATCCTGTTTCTCATCAAACTTGCACCCACTAGTTTTAGCATCAATTGAGGAGTCTTACATGAATCAATTGTTACTATGATGGCTGCCAAATGCTAATTTTCTAATTCTATCATTCCTTCTACACTTATTAGTTATTATATTTTATAAAAAGAGAGCTTTTCCTTTTCCTTCATTTATTATTTATTAGTATATTTATATCAGTATGGCCTGGTATATTCTTATTTTATTCAATGTGTTATAATCCATTACTATGATTATTGGAGGCTTAAATCACTCTAGAATTGGCCAGTGGCCAGCGAAAGCCCTTCAAACCCACTCCTGTGTCTTTTCTGACAAATCCCCGCCACTCTGTAGGCCATTCCTTACTTTCTGGCACAAGAAGTCCCAGGTTGATCTTGTACTTTCCTAGACTTAGCCATGCAATTAGGCATTTCTCTGGAAAATAATATCTAGAAATTAAGACCTGGGCAGTTAACTGTGCTCACTGTTACTAGGGTGTCACTGCTGCTAACTCCTTTCAGTGGACAGAATTAGGGAAAAAATATATTCTATATCTACGTATCTATATTAAAAACCATGCGTTCAATACTGATACCTCCAATTCCAATCCAATCCAGGGTTTTGTTTTGTTTTGTTTTTTGTGAGGAAGATCAGCCCTGAGCTAACATCTGTTGCCAATCCTCCTCTTTTTGCTGAGGAAGACTGGTCCTGGGCTAACATCTGTGCCCATCTTCCTCCACTTTATGTGGGACGCCGCCACAGCATGGCCTGACAAGCAGTGTGTTGGTGCACGCCCGGGGTCCAAACTCCAGGCTGCCGCAGCGGAGCATGTACACTTAACTGTTATGCCACTGGGCCGGCCCCCAATCCAGGGTTTGATCTCACCTCTCCTCTTTCTATATTATGTAACTCCCTTCTCCAACAGTAAGAAAACTTGATTCCAGTAAACCATAGTATATTTGCTTCTGCTTGTATTCTATTTTTAAGTTTTTTGTTTTCTCAATCTTTGTTGATATAAATACATGATTCCAAAAATCAGGACTATACCAAAAAACATACTTAAAGAAATGTCACATCCCCCATCCTTTCCACTGCATTTCCCTGCAAGGCCCTGTAGATAGCCAATCGCATTTGTTTCTGATATATCCTTCTGGTGTTTCTTTTTGCAAAAATAAGCACATACATATTTTTTATTTCCCTTTCTTTCTTATAAAAATGTAGCATATGGCAAATACTCTTTTGTACTTTGTTTTTTTGTACATAACAATTTATCTTGGAAATGACTCTGTATCAAATCACAGAAATCCTTTACTCTTTTTCTAGTTGTATAGTAGTACTCTATTATGTGGATATACTACAGTTTATTCACCACTCTCTTATGTATGGGCATTTAAGTTGTTCCCAATATTTTACAATCATCAACAATGCTGCAATGAATAATAATGTGAATAAGCATTTGTTTATTGTTAGAGATATTATCTTCAGGGTAAAGTCCTAGAAATGTGATTATGGGGTTTTACTAGATATTGCCAAATTCCATCCCAAATGGTTGTAACACTTTCGATTCCCACCAGCAATGTAAGACAGTGCCTGTTTCCCACCACCTCACAAATTGAATGTGTATTCATACTTTTTAATTTTAGCCATCCTGATAGGTGAGAAACAATATCTCAGTATAGATTTAATTTTAATTCTTCTTATTATGAGTCAGGTTGAACATTTTTTTCATATGCCCAAAGGTCATCTTTATATCGTGTGTGTGTGTGTATGTGTGTAAACTGTGATTGTGTCTTATCCATTCTTCTATTGAGTGTTTGGTCTTCTTCCCCCACCCCAAGTTTTAAGAGTTCTTTATATATTAGGGATATAAGCCATTTATCTGTGATATATGTTGCAAATATGTTCACCCAGTATGTTATCTCCCTTTTGTCTTTTCTTATTGTGCCTTTTGCCATGCAAAAAAATTTTTTATGAAATCATATTTATCAATCTTCTATTGCCTCTGGCAATATTTTCTTTTAGTATTTCCATGGTTATGTATTTTACATTTAGATTAGATCTCTGACCCATTTGAAATTTATTTTTGCATATAGTGTGCAGTATAAATCTAATTTTTTTCTTTACCAAAATAGGTATCCAGTTGTTCTAGCATCATTTATTAAAAAGTACATCTTTTACTCCAGTAATTTGAGATGCCATATACTTTATCATATACTAAACTGCCAAATGTATTTGAGTCTATTTCTGGACTTTCTCTGTGCTTTCCACTGGTTTCTCTTCTATTCATGTACCAGTAATATACTGTTTTAATTATAAAGGCCTATAGTATTTTTAATATCTGTTAGGGAAAATTGTGAACTTTATGCCAATAAATTTGAAAACTTGCATGAAATTTAAAAATTCCTTGAAAGACATAAACACCAAAGCTCAATCAAGAAGAAATAGATAACCTGTTTAGCCTTATATCTATTAAAGAAATTGAATTTGTAGTTGAAAACATTTCTACAAAGAAAGCTCCAGGCCCACATGGCTTCATAGCAGCATTTCAGTAAATATTTAAGGACGAAATTAGTCAATTCTCTACAAACTCTTCCAGAAAATTAAAGAGGAGAGACTATTTCCCAAATCATTTATGAGATGGTCAGCATTACCCTATACTAAAATCAAACAAAAACATTATAAGAAAAGAAAACTATATACCAACAGCCTTTGGGAACACTGATGCAGAACTTCTTTAAAAATTTTTAGGAAATCAAATCCAATAATACATAAAAGAGAAAAACACATCATATCTGTGTGAGTTTTTTCCCAGGAATGCAAGGCTGGCTCGATATTCAAAAACTAGGAATGCAAGGCTGGCTCGATATTCAAAAACTGATCAATGTAATTCACCATATCCATAGAAAAGTAAAACAATATGATCATCTCAATAGATGTAGAAAAAGGATTTGACAAAATTCAACATCCATTTGTGGTAAAAAGTGCTCAGCAAAGTAGGAATAGAAGGAAACTTCCTCAACCTAATAAAGGGCATTTACACAAAACCTACAGCTAACATCACACTTAATAGTGACAAAAAGAATGTTCTCCTGTGAACAAGGTTCTCACTGCTCTTATTCAACAACATATTGAAGGTCCTAGCCTGTATAATTAAGTAAGAAAAAGATAAAGACATACAGGGGCCAGCCCAGTGGCATAGTGGTTAAGTTCCCACGTTCCACTTTGGTGGCCCAGGGTTCACGGGTTTGGATCCCTGGTGCAGACATATGCACCACTTATCAAGCCAAGCTGTGGCAGGCATCTCAAATAAAATAGAGAAGGATTGGCAACAGATGTTAGCTCAGGGCTAATCTTTCTCACCAAAAAAAAATAAATGAAGACATACAGATTAGAAATGAAGAAATAAAATGATCTCTATTCACAGGTAACACCCTGTCTACATTTTAAAAATACCAAGAATCTAGGGCCAGACCTGGTGGCCTAGTGGTTAAGTTCAGCACACTCCACTTCAGCGGCCCAGGTTCAGTTCCCAGGCGCAGACCTACACTGCTCTGTTAGCAGCCATGCTGTGCTGGTGGTCCACATACTAAAAAAAAAAAAAAAAAGAGGAAGATTGGCACAGATGTTAGCTCAGGGTGAATTTTCCTCAGCAAAAAAAATAAAAAATAAAAATACCAAGAATCTATGAAAAAGCTACTAGAATAAGTAAGTCTAGCAAGGTTGCAGGAAACAAAGTCAATACATAATCATATTTCTATATACTAACAATGAACAATTGGGAATTGAAATAAATAAGAATTAACATGTACCATAGCACCAATAAACATGAAATACTTAGGTATAAATTTAACAAAATATGTGCAAGAGCACTATGCTGAAAACTACGAAATGCTAATGAAAGAAATCAAAGAACACCTAAATGAATGGAGAGATATATCATGTTCATGAATTTAAAAACTCAACATTGTTAAAATGTCAATTCTCCCCAAATTGATCTATAGCTTCAATGCAACTGTTATCAAATTTCCAGAGGATGTATTGTAGAAATCAACAAGCTAAAACTTATATGAGAGGCAAAGAAACAAGAACAGCCAAAACAATTTTCAAAAAGAACAATGTTGGAGGGCTAACAACACCTGATTTCAAGATTTACTTAAAGTTACAGTAATCAGTGGGCTACTGGCAAACAGATAAACATATAGATATATGGAAGATAATAGAGAGTATAGAAATAGAGAATTACATAGTCAATTGATTTTCAACAAAGATGCGAAATCAAATCGATGAAGAAAAGATAGTCTTTCCTATAAATCGTGCTGAAAGAGTTGGAGATCCATGTGTAAAAAAAACACCTCAATCTATACTCTGCACTATACAAAAATTAACTCAAAATGGGTCATAGATACAAATGTAAAACTTAAAAGTATAAAACCTCTAGGAGAAAACGTAGGAGAATATCTTTGTGACCTTGGGTTAAGCCAACATTTCTTAGATATTACACCAAAAGCATGATTCATAAAAGAAAAAAATTGATAAATCAGACTTCATCAAAATTAAATATATCTGTTCTTCAAAAGACACTGTTAAAAGCATGAAAAGTCTAGTCTCAGACAGAGAAAATATGTCCAATCACCTATCCGATAAACACAACTTGTTTCCAGAATATAGAAAGAACTCTCAACTTTTAATATTAAGAAAACAAAGAATCCAATTTTTTCTAAAGTGAGGAAATTTAGACACTTCACCAAAGAAGACATAGGGATTATGGATAAGCACATGAAAAGATGTTCCACATCAACAGTCTTAGGAAAATGCAAATTAAAACAACAATGCTATACCACTATATATCCACTCGAATGGTTTTTTTGAAAAAAAAAACCTGAAAGTACCAAGTGCTGACATGGGTGTGAAGTAACCGAAGCACACATACTTTGCAGATGGAAATACAAAATGATATAATTACTTTGGAAAACAGTTTGGCAATTTCTAATAAAGTTAACTATATACTCACAGTACTATTCAGCAATCCCACTCTAAGGTACTTACACAAGCGAAATGAAAACATGTTCACACAAAAACCATAAGTGAATGTATACAGCTGCTTTATTTGTAATAGCCAAAAGCAGAAAACAACCCAAACGTCCTTCAACTGATGAATGGATGAATAAACTGTGGCATACACATAAAACTGAATACTACTCATCAACAGAAAGAAACTCAGACACACAACAACATGGATAAATCTCAAAAACATTATTCTAGGTGAAAAAAGCCACTCAAAAGGTTACATAATGTATGACTCCATTTATATGACATTCTGGGAGAGAAAACTATAGGAAGAAAAAGAAAAGATCAACGGCTGCGGGCAACAGGGAGTGGAAGGAGTTCACTACAAAGTCATGGTGAATTTTTGAGGGTGATTAAGCTGTTCTATGTCTTGATTGTGGTGGTGGTGGTTAATGACTATTTTCATTTGTCAAAACTCCCAGAACTCTATAATAAAAACAGGTGAATTTTACTGTATGTAAACTATACATTAATTACCATGCAAACACCAGTCAAAACAAAAGTAGAATAGCTATATTATCATCAGACAAAGTAGACTTCAAACAAGAAATATTACCAAGGATAGAAGAGGGACATTACATAATGATAAAAGGGTCAATTCACCAAGAAGTCAAACAATCCTAAATGTATATGCATCCAACCACATCTTCAAAATAAACAAAGTAAAAACTGATAGAACTGAAAGTAGAAATAGACAAATCCATAATTACATTTGCATAATTTAACACTCTTCTCTCATTAAGGATATCAGTATCTTTTCAGAAAGGATATTAATATCTGTATCAATAAGTACATAGAACAACACTATCAATCAACTTGATTTAATTGACATTTATAGAATATTCCATCCAACAGGAGCAGAATATGCATTCATTTCAAGGCACATGGAACATTCACCAACAGAAACCACGTTCTGGGCCATAAAACAAACCATATAAAGTATGTTCTCTTACCACAATAAAATTAAACTAGAAACCAATAACAAAAAGATATCTGGAAAAATCTCCGCATGTATGGACATTAATCAATACCTTTCTTAATAGTCATGAGTCAAACAGGAATACAAAGGCAATTTTAAAATACTTACAATTGTATAAAAGTTAAAACATAACATTTCAAATATGTATGAACCAGTTTAGCACTGTTTAAAGGGAAATGTGAAGTACTAAATGCTTATAACAGAAAAAAGAAAGATATCAAATCAATGATCTAAGTTTCTACCTTAAGAAATTGCAAAAAGAAGAGCAAATTAAACACAAGAAAATATTGGATAAGAGCAGAAATCAATGAAATTGAAACAGAAAAGCAATAGAGAAAAAGTAATAAAATCAAAAGCTGGTTCTTTGAAAAGATCAATAAAATGTATAAACCTCTAGCCAGACTGATCAAGAAAAAAAGAGAAAAGACATAAATTATCAAAATCAGGAACAACACAGGGAACATCACTATGCGTCCTTTAGACATTAAAAGGAAAATACAGGCATATTATGACCCTTATGCCAATAAATTCAATAACTGAGAGGAAATGGACAAATTTCTCTGAAAGACAAACATTACCAAAGCTCTCTCTAAAGAAATATATAACTGGAACAGTCCCATCTCTATGAAAGAAATTGAGTTTGCATTTTATCTTCCAACAAAGAAAAACCCAGGCCCGAATTGCTTCACTGTTACATTCTAGTAAACATTTAAGAAAGAAATAACACCAGTTCTATAGAAAATCTTCCAGGAAATGGAAGTAGGAATAATTCCCAACTCGTTTTGAGGCCAGCATAACCCTGATACTGAAAACAGACAAAAGCATCGCAAAAAAAAGAAAAGAAAACTATAGACCAACATCCCTCATGAGCACAGACGCAAAAATCCGTAACAAAATATTAGCAAATTGAATCTAGCAATATATAAAAAGGTTAATACATTATGACAATGGCGGGTTAATCCAGAAATGCAAGGTTGGTACAACATCCCAAAATTCAATCAATGTAATTCACCATATCAACAGATAAAATTATGGGTTACGGAAGCCAGAAATTAAGGGCAGGTTAAGAGCAGGTTATACCCTTGATATTTTAGGTGCCTATGTCACCGCCTTGCACAACTTCAGAGGCATCATCTATATTGTGGTCACTGTATTCTACATGAATGATACACCTGGCACTGTGCAACACAGTGGTATTGCAAACGTGTGACTGGTTGCCCAAAAGGCAATGCAACCTTGAGCTGGACTAACAGAAAAAAAAGATCCAGATGAAGAGATTTTATCCTCCAAACATTCCACTTGGCTCTGTTCACACCATACCTGGAATATTCTATTTAGTCCTGAACTCCATACTTCCAAGAGGTCCAACGAATTTCAGCAGAGGACCAAAGCAATAACAGTAAAAGAGTTCTAAACATTTCATATGAAAAGAGTTGAAGAAACTGGAAATGTTAAACTTTCAGAAGAAAAGACCTAGGGAGCATACACTACACTTTAATTATTTGTTTATATTCTATATGCCTTGAAGGCTGTCAATTTCCTGAGGGCAGAAGCCATGCCCTATTTATCTTTGTATTCCAAATACCTATCACAGGTTCTGGAACCTGGTAAGTACTCAGCTGTATGAGGGGTTCAAGAACAGGAAAAACTCAATTTCCATAATAGAAATCAGAAAGTGGCTGTTCTTCAGTGGGGAAGAAAGAAAGAATTGATTGTGGGGCACCACATCACTGTTAAATTTTATAGCATGACATGTCAAATGTGTCCCTTTTCCCCACAGCTATAAACTTTCTATCTCATTAGCCTGAATTGGGCATGCGCCAATACTTTTTTTTTTTTTTTGCAAGGAAGATCAGTCTTAAGCTAACATCTGATGCTAATCTTCCTCTTTTTTGCTGAGGAAGATTGGCCCTGGGCTAACATCCGTGCCCATCCTCCTCTACTTTATATGGGACGCCGCCACAGCATGGCTTGACAAGCGGTGCATCGGTGCGCGCCTGGGATCCGAACCTGCGAACCCTGGGCCGCGAAGCGGAGTGCACGCACTTAACCGCCGCGCCACCGGGCTGGCCCTGGGCATGTGCCAATTCTTGATCTGTGTATACTAATTACAATTCTCCTGGACTGGGAGTCAATCAAACCACACGGTTTGACTCTGGAGGAAGTGTGGAAAGAATATTGGAGAGACAATCACAATACCTACTACCCTCTCCTAACCAGCCAAATCACCCTAGTGATTAATGAAGTGACAGCACAGCAACACAATTCTCGTGTCCAGAAATGGTGAAAAAAATACTAGCAATTATGTTAGATATTGACAGAATTACACCTAAATTTCACAAATAATCTAAATTATAGACGTACTGCTCTTTCAATAAAAGATGCAATCATGAGGGGGCCGGCCTGGTGGCGCAAGCGGTTAAGTGCGCGCGCTCCGCTGCGGCGGCCCGGGGTTCGCTGGTTCGGATCCCGGGCGCGCACCGACGCACTGCTTGTCAAGCCATGCTGTGGCGGCGTCCCATATAAAGTGGAGGAAGATGGGCACCGATGTTAGCCCAGGGCCGTCTTCCTCAGCAGAAAAAGAGGAGGATTGGCGGATGTTAGCTCAGGGCTGATCTCCTCACAAAAAAAAAAAAAAAAAAAAGATGCAATCATGAAAAACTCTTTGAAAATACATTCCTTGGGCGGGCCCCGTGGCTTAGCGGTTAAGTGCGCGCGCTCCGCTGCTGGCGGCCCGGTTCAGACCCTGGGCGCGCAAGGACGCACCACTTCTCCGGCCATGCTGAGGCCGCGTCCCACATACAGCAACTAGAAGGATGTGCAGCTATGACATACAACTATCTACTGGGGCTTTGGGGGGAAATAAAATAAAATTTAAAAAAAAAAGAAAATACATTCCTGAAGGCAATCATATTTTCCAACAACTTGTATTATAATTTCAAAGAGTAACAGAAATGCCCCAGGTAAATTAAACAATTTATTGACAGAATCAACTTTAAAACTCTTCGCAGACCACAGGAAAATACATGCTACAAAAGGGAGAATAGCCTGGTAACCATAACTCAGGTACGCAGACGAGAGCTCACAGAAGACCCTGGGCAAGCATGCCCCTTCCACTCACTTTGGTTTCCTCACCTAGATAATGATAAATCAATGAATAAATAATAAAAGTTTCTTCTGCTAAATAAAAAGTTCAGGGATTACATAATGCCTGACGAGTAGCAAAGACACCGGGTCCTAGACATGGAGAATATCCAATATAGTTACCTACAACCCGATGCAAACCCTCCCAAGACTGTTTAGGTTAACAAATGAAGGAATCTGTTCCCCTAAATAAAACATACATCATATCTCTATCAGATTTTAAAATGCAGCTTTTTACAATATAGGTCCTCACCTAGTTAGGCTTCCCAGACTCAATTTTTATAAAACCTCACACTTATTCAACGTAAACGTGAGATTATTTGAGGCCTGCTATGTACTATGGGAACTTTACAGTGGTTTTTCCACAACTAGAAAATTAATATACATTTACATAATAAAACCCCATTTAAACACATTTACAGATAAAATCAATCCCCTAATATCTAACAGCTCCATAAAATAAAAGCTAGATATGGCAGAACATTTAGACTATTACTGTTTTTCCCCAACACTTACATTTTAAAAAGCTCTAATGCGTATAGAATAGAAGAAAGACTCAATAAGACAGAGAAATCTGTGCAAATATATACATACAATGAAATTGCATACAGACCTTTTTTCAGCCGGGGTTTTTGAGATTCAGCAGATGCAGAAAATTGAGTTCTCTGAAATGAAAGAAGTCTATGTTAAAGCACCACCATAAATCTTGATAACCTAAAGAAGCTTTCAAATAACCATAATCGGTAGCTCTCTGATCATGCAATTAATCCATTAACTACATACAGACACAAAAAATTATTTTTAATATGGTTTAAAAAAACAAATGTCAAATCGTAATTTTGCTATCCAAAGTATTAATAATGTATGATGCATATACTTATGTTTATTTATAATGTGTAATTATAATGCATGATACAATGTGCACAAATAAATGCACTAAGTTCTTAGATACCACATATTAGCATTATACTTAATGCTATACTTATCAGGCCAAACCAAAAAAGTGGTAACTTGATAAACGTAAGCTTATGAGGTCATCTACACAGAAATTATCTAGCACTCAATTCTAGGAGGGAGTTTTTTTAAAGGGACATTATTTAATATAATAGATACTATCTTATACTATAACTGCAGAAAATCTTCAAATGGATTTTTCTTATACATATCTACCTCCTATGTTATATATGATATAGTATGATATAAGCAAAAATAACAGCTGAAAATTTCCAGAAGTAATGAGACACTAATCTTTAAATTCTGGATGCTCAACCAATCCTGACCAGGTTAAACGAAAATGAATCTACACTTAACTACATCATAGGGACCTGTACCAGAGAAAATAAGAAAGCAACCCAAGAAAAACATATTACCAGATTACCTACAAAGAAAGGACCATTAGATTGAAAGCTGACTTCACAAAAATTAAAAATGGAATATCACATTAAGAAGTTATAAGAACAATTACTCCCAAGTGTCGGGTGCTAAGTAAACTGAATGTTAATCCAGACACAAGGTCAGCAAACTATGGCCTGCAGGTCCAATCCAGCCTGTTTTTATATGGCCCACAAGATTTTTTTACATTTTTTAACAGTTAAAAAAAATGTAATATTTCATAACACATGAAAATTATATAAAATGCAAATTTCAGTGTCTGTAAACAAAATTTTATCATAACACAGCAGTCACACACATATTTACAGATTGTCTATGGTTGCTTCTGCACCACAACTGCATAGTTAAGTTAACTTGTGACAGAGACTGTATGGCCCACAAAGCCCAAAATATTTATTATTGGCCCTTTACAAAAACAGTTTACCAACGCCTGATCTAAACTCTTACACCAATCAAAACTAACTTTCAAGAACAATGGCAAATTAAAAGGATTTTCAGACAAATAAAATTTGAGAGTTTTTAGACTCACTAAATAAACTTTTAAAGGATATATACTAGGAAAAAGGAAAATAACCCCAGAATGAGGGAGCGGAACGAGCAAAGGAACTGGTAAAATATGGAAGTATTCTAAGCATCTACTGACTGAATAAAACAAATAAAAAAGTATAGTTTGTGGTGTTGAACTGAGAAATACAAAAACTACAAAACTAAACAGCAATGGCATGAATTGGCAGAAGGCAACTGGTAATAAAGCATTCAACGACCCCTGTATTATTCAGATTTAAGTTTGAAATTTAAGTTAAATATGTATTATTAAAAACTTGGGGTACTCACTAAAGGAAGACTAAAGAATAGAGCATATAACTTCCAAGGAATGAAATGAGAGGAGCAAAAGGGAGAGAAAAGGAACCAAACTCAGCCAAAAAAAAACGCAAGAAAAGAAGGAGAAAAAAATGAAATTCTCCAGTTAAAAAGACAGATTATCAGGATGGATGTTTTTAAAAATCTAGATGTATGCTATGTGTATAAAGACATATCTAAAACATAATAGCAAAGAAAAACAAAGTAAAAGGATTGAAAAAGATACATCAGGAAAACAGAAACAAAAAGATAACCAAAGAAGCAACATTAACACTAGACAAAATATGGGCCAGCCCCGTGGCTTAGCGGTTGGGTGCCCGTGCTCCGCTGCTGGCGGACCGGGGTTTGGATCCTGGGCACTCACCGACGCACTGCTTCTCCAGCCATGCTGAGGCCGTGTCCCACATACGGCAACTAGAAGGATGTGCAGCTATGACATACAACTATCTATTGGGGCTTTGGGGGAAAAATAAATAAATAAACAAATAATTTAAAAAAAAACACTAGACAAAATAAACTTCAAGAGAAAAGGCTTTATCAGGGAAACGAAAATGAATTCGAATAGATTGAAGACTAAACAGAAAAGGCAAATTTTAAAACTTTTTAGAAAAAATATAGGGTAGGGAAGGATTACTTCAAAAAGATATAAAGGTATAAATCAATTAAGAAAAGATCTCAATATTCAACTAAATTAAAATTAAGAACTTCTCTTCCAAAAACGAAAAGTGAAGATAGAAAACTAAGAGAAGATAACTGCAATACAAAACAAAACCAAAAAAATGACAAAGGATTAGCAGTCAGAAACTATAAATAACTATAAATCAATATGAAAAATAAACAGCAAAGTAGAAAAATAAGCAAAACATATGAACCAGGCATCGCACAGAAAAGGAAAGGAGACAACCAATGATGCTATACTTCATTAATAATCAGGGAAATGTAAATTAATATCACATTAAGACTTCATTTCATATCCACCATATTGATAAAATTTAAAGCTATGACAATATCAAGGATGTAAGCAACAGGAACCAGTGGTGGTAGAAGCATAAATTGTTACAACCACCTTAGCGTTTCCCATTAGTAATAAAAGTTGAAGGTGTACATACCCCATGATCCAGCAATTCATTCTAGGAATATTCTAGAGAAATCATAGATCTGGAGACAATTACGTGTAAGAATGTTCATAGCCAGGGCTGAGACACTCTTACTCCTTAGATTTTGCACTCTAAGCACCTCACTTGCCTTACCGTAATCCTGGCCCTGTTTGTAGCAGCATTCTTTTTTTTTTTTCCCGCTAAGGAAGATTCACCCTGAGCTAACATCCATTGCCAATTTTCCTCTTTTTGCTTGAGGAAGATTCGCCCCAAGCTAACATCTGTGCTAATCTTCCTCTATTTTGTATGTGGGACACCACCACAGCGTGGCTGCCATGAGCGGTATGGTATAGGTCCACATCCAGGAACTGAACTGGGGCCACCAAAGCAGAGTGCACCGAACTAAACCACTAGGCCACGGGGCTGGCCCCACAGCCTTCTTTTTAATAACTAAAAATGAGAAGGAAAAAAAGTTGAACTCACAGAAATAGAGAGTAGAAAAGTGGTTGCCAAGGGTTGGGAGGTAGGGGAAACAGGGAGAGGTTGGTTAAAAGGGTACAAACTTTCAGTTACAGAATGAATAAGGTCTAAGGATCTAATGTAAAACATGGTGACTACAGTTAATAACACTGTATTGTACAGTTGAAATTTGCTAAGAGAGTAGAACTTAAATGTTATCACCAAAAAAAAAAAAAAGTATATATGTAGGGTGATGGATGTGTTAATTAACTCAATGGTGGGAATCCTTTCACAATGTATACGTATACCAAGTCATCACCTTGTACACTTTAAATATCTTACAACTTTCTCAATTATACCTCAATAAAGCTGAAAAAAAAACCAGAAATAACCCATATCTCCATCTAGTAGAATGGATAAATTAAGTGTAGTAATTTCCTAAAATGGGATACTAAATAGCACTGAAAAATGAATAAACATTAATAAAAAAATATATATATATTGTTTAGGGGTATTAAATATGGTAAAACTATAAAGAAAAGCAAAATAATAATTAAAATGAAATTGAGGAAAGAGATGACTTCTGCTGGAAAAGGAGGAAAATGCAGTAAAGAAGAGACACTTAGGAGGTTGCAAAGTTATTCTTAATGACCCATTTGTGATGTAGGAACACAAGTTTCCATTACATTGTTCTCTAAAATGTACATATAACCGTTTATTAATTCTTTTAGAGGTAAGATATATTTCATAACAACAAAAAATTAATCCTCAAAATAAAAGAGAATATATAATTTGTTCTTTTAGCTATTTTATTATCTTGATTTAACAAATACAGAAAACTTGATAATAAAATAACCCATTTAAAAATGGGCAAAAGATTTGTAGAGACACTTCACCAAAGAATTATGAATGAATAAGCACATAAAAGATACTCAATATCATTATTCATTAGGTAAATACAAATTAAAATCACAATAACCACCACTACACATCCACTAGAATGGCGAAAACAAAAAAGACTGACAATACCAAGTGTTGTTAAGGATGTGGAAAAACTGAAAGCCTCATGCACTGCTCACGGGAATGTAAAATGGTGCATAGCCACTCTAGAAAAGAGTTTGGCAGGTTTTTTTTTAACATACACTTACCACACAACCCAGCAATTCCACTCCTAGAGAAATGAAAACATATCTATGGAAAGATTTGTACGCCAAAATTCATAACATTATTCTCAACAACCAAAATCAGGAAACAACCGAAATGTTCATCAATTGGTGGATAAACAAAATGTGTATATTCACACAATGGAATACTGCTTAAAATTAAGAAGAAACAAACTACTGCCTCATGCGATATGAATGAACTTCAAAAAACATGCTAAGTAAAAGTAAGACACATAAGACAACATATTGTGACTCTATTATATGAAATTGCCAGAAAAGGCAAAACTATGGAGACAGAAAGCAGATCAGCAGTGGACTGGGGTTAGAGTTGGGTTGGCTGCAAATGGACACAGGGAACAGCTGGAAATGACGGACATAAGTGGATTGTGGTGACAGTTGTGCAACTTTATAAATTTACTAAAATTAATCAAACTGTACACTTAAAATGGGTAAATTTTAGGGTGTGTGTATTATACCTCAATGAAGGTGCTGTTACAAATGCTAAAGAACTCTATTGTTTTTTGATCTGGGATTTTTTTTAACTTGGGGGAATATATTAGCTAAAGAATTTGAAAGGTTCAAAAAGCATCTTCATGAGTCAGCAACCCCTCTTTCTGCACAAAGTAGAATTAAAATAAATATTTTGATGAGTCTCTTTTTCAAAAGACCTTCCAGAACATTCTGAGATGGAAAGGATTCTATTAGCCCACTTGATCTCATGTATAGCTAGGATATATGTATAATAAATTCATTATGGATCTTTTTTTGTTCTTTCTTCATTTTTATGTAGTTCTGTGATCATTTATTCATCTAACGAATATTCATGTAACACTTGATATGTCCTAGGCACTTTATCTGAGCCAAATCAACTAGTGCAATAGTAATGTTTCCCTTCTGTTCTGAAAGCTTTAATCTTTTAATTTACAGGAAGACAGAGAGGTATTTATACAAATACGTCAAATAATGGGCATTAGGAAGTTACAAAAAGTTTTATAAGTCACAAAAACCAGAGCTATTTGCTTGTTTTTTTTTTAATATCTCTAAACCATTTATAATATATTCTTAAATAAAATATAAATATCAGTTCCCAGTTTTCCTCCCTAAGGAACTAAGATGATTCTAAATAGTTCTGGTAGCATATTAGATTTCCTGTGCTCCACATTGGGCTGGTTTCACTCTGTTTTACTGGGCTATCTCCCAACCTCAAGGCCTTTGCTGCAACATTCTTACATTTTTACTCATGCATTTGTTGACAGTTCTCTCTGTGAGTTTTAAGTCTTTTAGTCTTCTCTCCTCCACATCTATATATTTATATCTACAGATCTACGTATCCTTTTCTTTGTGTCACAAAATTAAGATCACCCAATATACCCCACCATACATCTAGCTTTTATTTAAATGTATACCATAGAAATCCCTCCAAGTCAACATACGTAGTTCTAACATTCTTTTTAATGGCCACATAATATTCCTAAGTATGGAAATATCAGAAATCATCCATCACCCTACTAATGGGCATTCACTTTGTTTCCAGCTTTTTCCACTATAAACAGTACTGCAGTGAATACCCTTGTACTACATGCTTATGTTTTGCTTTTATTTCGATGGGATACAGGTCTAGGAGCAGGACTGTTGGGTCCTTTCAATTTTACTACAAGATGTCAGATCACTTCCAAAAAGGACAGAAATTCAAATTTCCATGCAGTGGTAACTTAAAAGGATGAAATTACTATAAATACAACACTGTTAGCAATAAACTTGACAATACTGAAAATAATTAACTTCAGGCTCAAATACTAAAGTCATATATAAACAAAAAGTCATTCCTTTCAAACACTATCAGAGATCAAAAGTACAGAACAATTCCGCCATCACAGAAATCAAGTTCACATTCTGTTTATGAACACCTTTCTATACCTGCAATGAGCACTAGAGAATGAGCTGTATTTGCAGCAATGTCACGTTACCATTATACCTTACATTTAGGCATATGTAGGTGAAGTATTTTCTTTGGTATGTTTCCAATATCTAAAACCTGGTAACACTAATCATGCTTTTCAATTTTTTTTAATTCGTAGCTTAACAGAAATCTTCGGTTTGGGCCTCCTTCTCTATATTCAAGTGTTTTGATTACACTAACTTGATTTCTGTGCAAATGAAAAAAGAACAGAAAACAGGCCCACTGACAGATAAACACGGGCCCTGCTCCTTAACAGCCAAAACTAAGCTGTAAAACAGCCAGACTGCTATTTTGTCTCCGGTTTTCCAGGGCAATAAATTCCGAATAAATAACTAAAGTCATTCTAACAAACGCACAGAATATGCTTTGAAACCCAATACTAAAACAAGGTTTCACACCTGGAACTTGAAAGAAATTAGATCCAATTATGAATATACGCCTCAAAAATAACTACTAATGGGTTATCCTGAATTCATCTGGGCTACTTTGTATTAGCAGTTCTGTGGGAGGTGAATCAACGCCTAACTCACACCAGCTGAATCCCAAAACAGTACTTTCCTAAACTTAATCTCAACAGAGAAAACATGGTCCCGGCCCACTGGCAGAGAAGGCAGTGACGCCGAAAGCTTCCAGGTTTTGTCATACTCAATTCCTACTCCAGGGGATTAACAGAAACTGTCTCTGTACAAGTGGTAGTCTTTTCTTTCCAAACCTCGTGAGACAGAAAAGATGGAGCTAAAGAGCCATTTCTGATGAAAACCTCCCTTTTCCGTCCAGCGCATCACAAGACGGACCACAGTCCCAGCACCAACCCAGCGCTGCAAAGAATTCAGCCTTGCCCAGGCCGACCAGATCCCGGGAGCCGGACTGTGTCGCCCCGCCCACCCCAAGCCACTCCGGATCCCGCTCCGCCTTTCCCCAGGGGCAGCTGCGTGGGACACAGGCCGCCGCCAGCCTCCCTCGCCACTCAGCTCTGCTCTGCCCAGCCCGGTGCTGTCCTGCCCCGCCTGGCGGCCGGGAGACTAAAGAGAACCTCGGCGCTCACCGTCGCAAGTCTCTCCTCAGCCATCTTGGCTCCGCCCACCGCTGCGCGGCCGGAAGTCGGAGGTTTCCCAGCCGACCAGGCAAACGGAAGTCATAGGACTAGGGGAGGGGGGAGGGCCCTGAGCAGGGAGAGGAGTAGAGCGCCGAGCGGAAGGCTTTGCCTGGGAGACCGAGGATCTTGAAGAAGCCGGGACAGGGTTGGGCCCTGCGCTACAGACGGCTTGGCTTTAAAGGAGCCGGTGGGTGAATGCGGAGTCAGTAATTCCCTTCTTCCCGGGCAGCCCCTGCCGCCCCACGCCATTGTGTGGACGATGGAGTAACCCGGGCCTCGCTAGCTGGAGTGGCCAGCCACACCAGGAGGACCTGACGGAGTCCTCCCGCCACCTGGTCCTGCCCCGACGCCTCTCTGGGTTTGTTTCAGTCCTCCTTCCGGGAGTCCCGGCCCCCAAGCCCAAACCCTAGGGCAGAGAACGTCATTCTCGCCCTACGTAAAAACCTCGTTTTGGGGGCTGTCACTATGCAGCTGCGGTACTCGCCTAATCAGCCTCCCACTCTCGTTTAATGTACAGTTTGGAAACCCGCTGTCGGTGGGCTGCATCTGAGCGCAGTCTTGTTTTGATTGTGTCGGGGGAAGAGGAAGACTCTCCCTCTGCCCTTTCCCTTAAGGTTCTTATGGCTGGCCAAATAATTAACAAGACAGGTTAGCAGGAGAAAATAATACCAAGTTTAGTAACATGTATACATGGGAGAAAGCAGGGACACTGCGTTTCTCAACACAATAGCAGAAATTCTCGTCTTAAATACCATGTTCAGCCAACAACAAAGGAGGATGTTGGGGGTGGGGGGAGTCAGTTATGGGAGATTACCACTAAAGCACAGTAAACAAGAGTAAGGTTATTATGCAGATTTAAGGCCTCACCTTCCACATTGATCAGCCTCTAGAAATGAGGCCATCCCCCCCCCTTCCCAAAACAGAGAGGGAGATAGTTTTACAAATGGAGATTTCCCTTATAAATGTAAATGATTGTCTGGCAACTCCTCGCAGGGCCATCCAGAGAATGTGGCCAGAGTGACAGAACTTCCGATAAGATGGGCTTGTTGGTGCCTTTCCTATTGTAACATTTATTCTACATTATCTTTACAGCCATCATGATAGATCTGTTCTAGGAAGGAGCCGCCATGTCAAATTCTTTAGGCAGTTAGTGGGGGAGGTCAAATGTCCCTAGAGAAAATAACCAAGGTAAAGAGATAGATTTCAGGGTGGCCAAATCTTGATCTCCCACAATTGAAAATATTAAAAAATCAAGAGATTTCACAATAAGGCCAGAAATCTGGCCTCGAGATAAATAAAGATCCAACAATGAGCCTGCATTCCTGCTTTGCGGTGCAATAGATCTGAAACTGGCTGCCACTGTAGGTAGACATTTGTTCGCCGTTCTGCCACAATCCTCACTTCCCAGCACACTTCAGCCGTTTTACATTACCTATCTGGCCCTCGGTGTGGTGAATGAAATACTTAGTCTTTCCACTGGGTGATCGTGGAAATACGTATGGGCTTCGGAGTCAAACATGAATTCTGGACTTGACTACTGCATGACTAGAGCCAGTCATTTCTCTGAGCTTCATTCATTTCAGTACCAGGAACTATGCGATAAACAAAACATACAGGATCTCTGCACCGATCTTAGAGTGTAGTGAGGAAGGCAGACAGTAACTAATTACATAAGCAAAGTTTATGAAGAAACAGTTCACTAAAGAAATACAAATGGCTCAAATGTATGAAAATAACTTTGGAAGCAAGAAAAAACGCAAATTAAAGTTTCCATGAGGTACTTTCCACCTCTTACATTGGCCAAGAACAAAAATTTTCATTGACATAATTGTGAGTAAACATGCATTCTTCATCTGTGGCTAGTGGGAATGTGAATTTGTACAACCTACATTGAGAGCAGTTCGGCAATAACTACCAAAATTAAAAATGCACATAACTTTTAACTCTATTTCAATTCTAGGAATTTATTCTATAGCTATAAATGTGGAAAATGACGTTATATACAAAGTTATTCACTGCAGCATTGTTTGTAATAACTGAAGCCTGGAAACAACCGAAATGCACAATAATTGAGGTTAAAGAAATTATGATAAGCCCATACTATATGGTACATGAAAAAGAAGCAACTGTTTACATATTGATATAGAAGAATTGCCAAGATATATTAAGATAAAAACAAAGCGCAGAAAAATGTATATAATATCTGTGTTAATAAAAGGCAAAAATAAAGAGGAATATTATGTATATAATTGATTATATACTCAAAAAATATTTCTGGAAGGATATTCAAAATGCTAAAAGTACTTACTTGTAAGGAGGAGAACTGAGTACCAGAGGGACAGGAAAGGGAAGAGATATTCAAAATGCTAAAAGTACTTACTTGTAAGGAGGAGAACTGAGTACCAGAGGGACAGGAAAGGGAAGAGATTTTTTACTCTATACCTTGTGTACAATTTGAATTTTTTAACAAATGGATGTATTAGCTATTCCAATGACAGAAAAAAATAAAATGAAATGAAAAGAACAACATAACTATATGATTAGAATTGTAGTAAATGCTAAGAAGGAGAAATATAGAGTAGTAAGAGCAAATAACAGGGAGATCCAATCTAGACTTGTTTGGACGGGGAAGTTTCCCTGGGTAAGAGATGTTAAAAATGAGACTTAAAGGATAAGGCATTAGCTTGAGGAAGGGGGATGAGGAAGTGGGCAGGCCAGGGAAGACTTCTAAGGCAAAGGAAGAGCTTGTGCAAAGGCCCTGAGGATGGAAGAAGCTTGGCCAGTTTGTAGCACAAAAACAAGACCAGTGTGGCTGGAAAGAGGAAAGGGGAAGAGAGTGGGTTGCAATAGATGGAGAGGTAGGAGAGACTAGTGGTACAGATCCACAGAGGCCATGTGAATAATTTTATTCTAAGGGCGTTGGGAAGGCACTAGAGAGAGTTGAGCAAGGAGTGACATGGTCAGTGTTAACATTTAAAGAGTTCATGTTAGCTAATGAGTGGAGAATGAATTGAGAGGGGGACAAGTATTGATAATCTAGGGGAGACTAAAGGATACTGCAAACGAGATGATGAAACAGTTCACTTGGACTAGAGTGGTGGGAAAAGAGGGAGAAAAAGTCAATGGATTCTCAAGAATTTTAGGAGGCAAACCAAATTTCCTATGGTGTAGAATTGGAGATGGGAGAATGAGGGAAAGAGAGATAGATGTCACAGGAAGATTACTAGGTTTCTGACTTTAAAAGCAACTGGATGAATAGTACAGTCAATTACTGAGATGGGGAGCCTTAGGGAAGAAGATGGTGGAAAGCGGATGAGCATGCTTCCCAATATATAAAATCTCCCTGAAAGGGGCCCTTTGAGGAGTAAATGACATTCTTTATGCCTATGTTATTAAATAAATAGAAGCCATTACTATTATTATATGTTTTAAAATCTCTCCTTTGACCAGATCTTAAGAGAAAGAGCACTTTCTGTGCAAGAGCCTTTTTCATAAGAAAGCATGTTGCTTTCTCAAATTGCAACAACCAAACTTAATGTGCTTTAGATAGGCAATTAGAAAAATCTCCTCAAAAAACATCACATCTTCACAGGAAGATCTCAGAGTCACATAGACAATATTTCGTGTTTAACACATGAGTCTTCATTCCCTTAGAAAACCTCCTTGGATGTAACCTTACTTATGAGGATCATTCAAGTCAGATAGCTGGGTAAGGCATTCCAAACAAAATAGCATTTATCTTTTTTCCCCCATGGTAGGGGTTGAGGAGGCAGGAGAGGAATCAGGCATCAGTAACTTTTTAACATCCCCAATATGTGTATAAAGAAGGAGTTACAATTGAGTTTCTACATTAAAAATATTTTAATGTGTCATTCCTACTCTGATACGGTCTACAGCCAGCTTTGTTCTGACACCAGCTGCCCAGGCAACTCTCTAGCACCTCATGCCTCTTTTACGATATATAGTCCTCTCAAAACCCCAACTCCCGAGAGCCCAGCCAACACCTTGGGAAACACTTTAAAATAATATAAAGCTCCATGGGCCTTCATGAAGCATTTTAAACATAGTCATTCCTGATACTACGGAAATACTCAACAGCGAATGTGGGCAAAGGCATATATACTGCATTGTTTGTGAGAAATAACACTGCAAACAACCCAAATGTCCATCATTAGGGATTATTTAAACAAACCAAAGTGCATCCATATTAAGACATATTATGCAGCCTGTAAAAGACTTCAAGAGGGTGAAATAGTTACATGAAAAAACAAAGTGTATATAAAATATAGTATGCTTCTATTTGTGTTAAAAAAAATAATAAGAGGGGAGATATTCTTCTTTTGTAAATAGAATTTGTGTGCATGTGAGAGGAAGATTAGCCCTGAACTAACATCTGTTGCCAATCCTCCTTTTTTTGCTCAGGAAGATTGGCTCTGGGCTAACATCTGTGCCCATCTTCCTCTATTTTATATGTGGGATGCCTGCCACAGCATGGCCTGATACGTCGTGTGTAGGTCCGCACCTGGGATCCTAACCTGCAAACCCCGGGCCACCGAAGCGGAGCATGCGAACTTAACCACTACTCCACCCAGCCAACCCCTGTAAATAGAATTTTGAGAAGAAATTGCAAGAAACTGGTAATGCTATTTGTCTCTGTAGAGGGAACAGAGAGGACTAGGGGACCTAGAATGGGAAAGTGACTTACTTTTCATTGTTTATCATTGTATAAATTTTAACTTTTTATTATCCATGTATTTTTAACTTTAAAAACTAGTTCATAAAATATGTAAAGGAAACCATTTGTTAAACTCCCATTCCTGGAATTCAATTCTGATTTGGATGTAGAAAATCACAAGAGAACATAGCTCCCACCCTAGCAAACAAACAAACAAAAGGTCAGACTAGCTAGAAAATCAAAAATATTTTAAACTCATCAGAAAGCTGAGGACACAAAGAAACCTAAAGGAACCAACCTCCAGAAAGAGCTAAGTTGTTTACAGGACAGAAGAGATCCATGGCTGCTCATATTCCATACTGAACTATACTAGGAAGAGGAATCCACCATAGGGGAGTAAAGAGAAACCAGTTTAAATTTAACAAAATTTTAACAGCCCCATGGAGGCTGGCATGCCACCTCCCAATCTTACCTCTTGGATCTTAACCAGGTACAGGGAGGTAGTAGACTAAAAGTGGGAGGGGGATGGATAATAGAAGAGCTGAGACAGATCCCACCCCTGCCCTTGAGGTAAATGGAGCCCCTCCCAAGTGCAAGATACCCTTTAAAAGTGAGGGGGCAAGGCAGGAATGCTGAGAAATGCATCAGAAACAGTCTTGAAGGCTAAGAGTGGAGGAGGAGAGCTGAGAGACCATCCCCAAGCATTGTGGGCATTCCTCCCCAAAAGACTAAGGGTAGGGCACACACAAGAGATGAGCGAAATATTTCCCCACTCCCTATCCCAGTGACTAAAAAACCTGGCAGCTAGGCTGGTTTGTCCACATTTTTCACTAGAAAGAAGAGATCTCCCACATTTCCAAAAGCTGATGGCTTGGCTACAAAGCAAAGTCAGATCTCTAGAATCTTGCCAATGCCCAAAACCTAGGCCCTACCGAAGGGAAAGTTCTGATTCTGTCTTCAAAATATTTGAAGCTAGTGGTGAACTGAATCAAACTAAAGTTGCAATAAAGCTCAGATCTAGGTCAAATATATATCAGATTGACTGAGCCACTACTTAAGTGGCTGAAAGAAAAATGGGCATGCCCCATTTTGAACGTCAGTAATATTTACTTCAGTCTCTCCTGCTTTTTATACAAAATGTCCAGCATACAACCAGATATACAAGACATGTGCAAAAGCAAGAAAATGAGATCCATGGTAATGGGAAGAGTTCAACAGAAGCAGAATGAAAGATGACCCAGATGTTGAATTATCAGTTGGGATCTTTAAAATAACTCTGATTAAAATGCTAAAAAGTCTAGTGGGGGCCAAAATATTGGAATCAATAGATAGGGTTTTTGAAATAACTACGATGAAAATGCTAAAAAGTCTAGTGGAAAATGTGGATGACATGCATGAAGAAATGAGAAATTTTAGCAGAAACATGGTAACTGTACAAACATAATGAAATTCTAGAAATAAAAAATACGATATCAGAAATACAGAATTCATTGATAGGTTTAACAGGAAAGCATCAGAGAACTTGAAGACAGCTAAATGGAAAGTATCCAAACTGAAAACAAAAAGCAAAAAGATTGGGGGAAAACCACCTGAGATCTGTAGGTTACTATCAAATCATCTAATATATGTGTAATTGGACTCCCAGAAGGAGAGGAGAGGCGAGAGAATATGGAACAAAAGAAATATATGAAGAGATAATGGCCAAGAAATATTCAATATTAATGAAAGACATCAACACAGATCCAAGAGGTTCAGTAATCTCCATACAAAGAATATACCTAGATATATCATAGTCAATCTGCTGAAAACCAAAGATAAAGAGCAGATGTAAACGTAGCAGAGAAAACCCACATTATGAACAGGTAAACAAATAAAAATGTTGGATGACCTCACCAGAAACAAATGAGACCTGAAGACAAATAAACAACTTCTTCAAAGTACTGAAAGAAGAAGAAATAAAAGGTCAACGTAGAATTCTATATACAACTAAAATACCCCCCCAAAATAAAAGTAAAATAAAGATATTCTCTGATAGATAAAAGCTGAGAAAATTCATCTCAGAAAAACTGCAATAGAAGAGGAGCTAAAAGAAGTTCGTCAGATTAAAGGGAATTTATACCAGATGGAAACTTAGATTTGCTGGAAAATATGAAGAGCCATAATGAAGTATTGTGGAGAACAGAATAGAGAGTCTAGAAATAACTACACACATATATGGTCAGTTGATTTTCATCTGAGATGCCAAGTCAATGTAGTGCGTGAAAGAAAATCTTTTAAAACAAATGTTGCTGGAACAACTGGATATCCATGGTGAAATAAACCTCATTCTGTACACAAAATTATTTTGAAATGGATCATATACCCAAATGTAAAACTCCAAACTATAGATGTAAAACCTCAAACCATTGAGATGGCTCATAGAACATCTATGATACACCATAGACATAAAACCCCAAACCATAAAACTTCTAGAAGAAAATATGTTCTTTGTGGCCTTGGGGTTACAAAACCATAAAAGAAAAAATTAATAAAGTGGACTTTATAAGAATAAAAATTTCTGCTCATCAAAAGCTCCCAGTAATGGGCCAGCCCCATGGCTTAGCGGTTAAGTGCGTGTGCTCCGATGCTGGCGGCCCGGGTTCGGATCCTGGGTGCACACTGACGCACTGCTTCTCCGGCCATGCTGAGGCCGCGTCCCACATACAGCAACTAGAAGAATGTGCCACTATGACATACAACTATCTACTGGGGCTTTGGGGGAAAATAAATAAATAAATAAAATTATTAAAAAAAAAAAAAAAAAGCTCCCAGTAAGAGAGTGGATAAGCCATAGTCTACAAAAAAAAAAAAAAAAAATCATAGCACATATATCCATCAAAGGACTTGTATCCAGAATTCACAGAATAATAACCCACAATAAAAAGACAAATTTTAAAATGAGAAAAGACATGAAAGACACTTCATGAAAGATATACAAGTGTAAGATAAGCATATAAAAATTGCTCAACATCATTAATCATCAGGGAAATGTAATGTAAATTAAAATTGCAATGTTACTTCATACTCGCTAAAATGGCTAATATAAAACAGTAAATATTGACAAAGATATGGAACAACTGGAACTCTCATACATCATTGATGGGAGTACAAAATGGTAAACCACTTTGGAGAATAGGAAGACAGTTTCTTAAAAAGTTAAACATACACTTACCATATGACTCAGCAATTTTCTACTCAAGCATTTATCCAAGAGAAATGAAAACATGTATCCACAAAACAAAAACAGACAAAAATCTTACATACAAATATACATAATTGCCTTATTCGTAATTGCCCCAAACTGGAAACAACCTAAAAGTCCATCAATAGGAGACTGGATAAACAAATTGGGTATATTTATAGAATGAAATACTACTCAGCAATAAAGAATAATTTACTGATACATACAACAATATGGATGAGTCTTTAAAGCATTATAAGTGAAAGCCAGATGCAAAAGAGTACATATTATATATATGATTCCATTTATATAAAGTCAAAAAGCAGGCAAAACAAATCTTTAGTGATAAAAATCAGCAAATGATCATTGGAGTAGGGAAGGGAGCAGGGATGATTTGAAAGATGCACAAGAGAACTTTCTGGGTTAATGGTAATGTTCTATATCTTCTTTTGGGAGTTATCACACAGGTGTATACAATTGTCAAAACATCAAACTGAAGACTTAAGATGTGTGCATTCTACAATATAATTATTTCCATACATCAATTTAAAGTAAAGGTGAGTGGAGGATTCCTATTCCAAGGGCATCTATCCCCAGCCCTTTACTGATCTATCTGATTTTTTCTCCTCAGAGTGATCTTTGGGCTCTAATCTGTTCAGGGCTATGCCCTTGATTATAGAATTTATCTTAAAGGGCACACAATCCAGTACCAAAGAAATAGCATTTAGAATCTGTGAAGCAATTTTGTGGAACCAACAGTTTATTTCCATTGGCTAGTGAGCAACCATTTAACCATTGTAAGGCACTGACTTGTACTCATGTGATTTTAACATGAATTGACGGTACAATACTTAACCTACTCTATTGCAAACGCATCAAAATAATGGAGTAAAAATTAATTCTTCAAAGGCATGTAGAACACTATCACTCTTCATTAAACCCAATCTCTAGTATTTGCTGCCATGACCTTTACAATGCTCCAAACCAGTCACAAGATTTTTAGATGCAAACTCATTTCCTATCCAGAGCAGGTAGAAACTCAGGTCATGCTTTCTCGTTCGTTAGAGAAAACTTTTTAGTATTTGCTCTAGTTACATAGAAATGAACCACAAGTCAGGGTCATATGGTAGGAATTTATTAACAAGCAAACAACTTTTTTCATACCAAGAAGACCAGCAATTAGGTTATAAATGACTTGAGAGCAGGTGCAAGAACTTACAATTTTAGAGCATTCCATTAGAATGTCTACTGCCCAAGTAGGCCCCTAAGAGGTGCTCCATTAGTGCTGGTTACCACTTGATGCTGCACTCCCTCTGAGAAAATGATGTGACCTGAAGAGGTAGGAGTATACATAGGGAGTCTCCCTGCAAGAGGAAGCTGGGTAATTCAATAAGTAGTGGTGTTTTTAGATAGGGTCCCTCAGAAAACTTAGGATGAAATCCTGCTCTATGTGTATTTGCTCAGTCCTCAGGAATCCCAGCTTGGCCAATTGATTCTAGAGATCCAGAATCTCAGACGTAAGCCCGAGATTCACAATTCCAACAAATAGCCATTTAATGAGCACTGAAATGGCTTCTAGGGCACTGCTTTGTTATTATATATATAGAAACCAATTTTAGCCATTGGAAGGAAACCTAAAATCTATAGAAGCAAGTTTTCAGCCTAGAGAGCTTTCTGGAGAATTAACTGTCCACTACAGAGAATAAGTTTTATATTTCTATAATCACCTTTTAGATTCCCAGCCTGAAAGAAACTGGAACACTCCATGGCAAAAAGCAGGCAGCTTGAAAAGCAAATACCAAACTTTTATACAGGTATAGTCAGTGAGTAGGGATATACAGGTGCCAAATAAGACACCAAGTCAGGAAGTGTTACTTTGTGCATAGGAAGACCAAGTCATCAGCTCAAAGTACATACGATTGGCCTTCTGGAGAGGGTTTGGAAATATGGGGATTGCATCTTAACTCTCATTAAAATGCTAGGGTGGCTCTCAAATGTGAGGGAGAAAAAGGCATACTTTGGGTCCTTCTTGGTAGAGTATCTGAGGTTAACAACAAGAGAAGAGCCAAAAACAAGAATTGGTCATTGAGTCTCCAGGGCAATCTAAGGCTGGATGTCCCCTAACCAGTCTATATAATTGTAGCAGGTACTTTTGGCAAGGCTGTTTGAGAAGCAGCTAGTGTGATGAAAAGAATAGCGGTGGTCAAAATGTGCCTCCAGCTCTGCCATTAACTGGCTAGGTAACCTTGGGCAATCCACTGAGTCTCTACGTAGAATCAGGGTTAAGAGCTTCAGATAAACCATCAGACCCTTTGTTCACTGCTGTACCTCCAGTGCCTAGAACAGTGCCTAACACCATGGTGTTGACTGAAGGAACCTAGGTTTGAATCTTCATTCTGCCACTTAAAAAAGGAAGACTTCAGGGAAATTACCTACCTTCTTTGAGCTTCTATTTTCTTATTTATACAATGGAGATGGTAACTATCTCATAGGATTGTGAGTTTAAAAAAGATGGACATGAAGCATTTAGTAAACACTAAATAAGTTAGCCATAATTTTCTATTATATACTAATTCCTTACATTTATTTAAAACTTCCAGAACATTTTGTTTTTGTTGAAGACACCTTCTGTGATGTGCAGCCAGTGAACCATAATCTCCAAGATTTGGCTCCTAATCCAGAGGGTTAAGCCCCCAAGAGCCACATTTGTACCGATGATCCTGTCCATTGGTTGGCTGGTTCTGTCTACATGTGTCTGGAACAGTTACAATATAACACCTGGAGCTATGGGGTAGCTGATAGGGAAAGCAAAAGCTGTTAGAATGATATGGATGTACAGAAGACAGACAATAACAGTTTAGGAGTCCAAATAGCTTTTTAGTTCCTGCATCCAATCTCATCCTGCCTTTGGGAATCTAGGAGACAGCTCTCTATCCTTATTTTTTGCCTAAGTTAGTACTAGTATGCTTATTATTCGTAATTAGGCTTTGTTTTCTCACAATGTTCCTATAATAGACAATATAGCATGACGGAATGAACACATGAAATCAGACAAGCATGATCCTGTCATAAACTCTACATAACTTTTGAGTGAGTTAATACTCTACGAACCTGTTTTCTCATTTATAAAATAGGATAGCAATGCCTACTTTGTTTTAGGACTGCTTAGAAGACACAGATAATATAAGTAAGCATCTAGCAAGAAGCACTCAACAAATTATAGCTCCTATTAGTATCCCCATTTTACAAAAGGAAAAACTATGGCTAAGGAATATTGATATTTTTTCCACTATAAAAATAGTGGAATAAAAACACTGGGAATAAAAACAGGAAAATCCACTGTCTTAACACAGATCATCAAAAGAATGAAACTAACAGTGAGAAACTTGTGACTCTTAAGTGCTCTGAATTTTAACTCTAAATGATTAAGTGGAATTGTGCATTGACTTGACACAAATAGCTTAATGACAGCTTTGCTTATAACGATTCAAATACCTTTGCTCAAACTCTAATTTACTTTCCCAGATAGATTTCTCTCCCTTGGGAAGCGAATGTATTGCTAGTTGATGAAAACATTCTCCTCTGTTTGTCAGTTCTACTGTTCTTTTGGTTTTGTGACTTATTTTCTCCAAGGTGGACCGCTTAACAGAAAACTGACAAAAAACAAATTGGGCACTTCCCACTAGACCCTTAGAAGGTACCATTCCACAAAACCCACTCAGCTGGGGCCTACAGTATGGCCCTTTCCTGAGCTTGTGAATTTGTCATAAGTCTTATTGTCCCTTATGACCTAGGGTGCTCACCTATAGTCCTTCTCTGAAACTACAGAAGTGTCTAGATCAACGGTCTCAACCTTATCTGCAGGTCTCAAACTGCACTGCACAATCATCAGGGCTGGGGGTGGGGATAGGGCCTTAAAAGTTATTGATGCCTAAGGACACAACCCAAAGCAATTAAATCATAATCTCTATGAAGTGGGACTCAGGCATTAGTTCTTTCGGTTTTGTTCTTTTGCAACTTCTCAGTGATTCCACTGTGTGTCAGATGGATAGTGGCATTAAGTTGCAACCCAAAACTAACACAAGTTGGAAAATGATATGGCCCAACTGCAATTTTTCCTTGACCCACATTTAAGAATATTGTGAATTAATTGCCGACATTTCAAAACTGAAAGAATTCACATATAAAGTATATTTCACAGGATCCTCTCAGATCCTACTTAGCCCAGAGTAGTCATTAAAATATTTACCTGTCTCTTGTAGACATGTGAGTTTAAGACTCCTGTATTACTTGAGACCCCTGGATTACTGTGGTAATAGAATTGTGCTTCTGGCACTGTTAGAGCTGCTACATATCAATGTGTGATTGCTTCATATACTAATTGGCTCCTACTCTGAAAATGGCCCTCAACAAGCATATCTATGGTTTAATCATAGTCTGAAAACTGCTTTTCAAAAGAATCTCATATTAGTTATTTTTCCCACACTAAATGCTTACAGCCTACGGAAAGACCAACAGCAGCTGCCTTAAAAATTGGATTTAATTCCACAAAAAGCAAAAAATTAAGACTCAGAAATTGTCTTACTCTGTTTATTCCTATTTATTTCCAGCTGAGCATTTCCGAGTTAGCTATTTCATCTTGGGTAATAAAGTAGAGAAGCAAACTCCTTAAAATAAACCAGAAATGCACAAACTTTATCCCCAAAGAAATCTGAAAAAATCTGAGGGGCCTACACTTCTTCATGTTTCTGAAGGAGCCAAGATCTCCCCATAAGTCTCACTGCTTACCTTCTTAAAGCACCATAGGTCATCCAGTTCTAAGAAATGCTCAGAACAAACGGATATTGGCTATTCTGTGCATTTCTACTTATCAGTTATGAAACAAATTCTGTAAAAAGTTCCAGTAGACTAGCCAAAATCTTTACACTGAAATTCATTTGAACAAATAACCAGACCAACAACTGCAATTTGCTTGGGCACTATTTATCAAATCAAATGATGCTGAACCATATACTCTTAACTATCACATGCGATAATCTTCAATGAGGACTGTCCCAATCAGTAAGATGGGAAGGGCTATTCTATCCATGGCTGGTTTCTTTTGATTAGAGAAAACACAGGGCCACATTAGTTGCAAACTCTGCAACAACAAATTAAAGATCAGAGATAGTATACAGCATTCCTCTAACAGTAGCAGCAACAGACATTTATATAGTCTTTGATGTGGTTTAAAAATACACTATAGGTAAGAACCACCTTTCCTGGTACTAATGCTAGGTCACTCTGAGACCAGATTAAGAAAATAGGATACAAAGAGGTAGTACGACATTGATCGAGTCTCAGAAGAAAATTTGAGTTCCAGGTAGAAGAAATTGTGAAATCTTGGGCAAGTTACCTAACCTCGTTGAGCCTTATTTTCTTCTTTTGTAAAACAGAGCAATTTCTACCCCACTTGCTTTAGACGGTAATATAAGTTAAAGCGGCCAGCCCTGGTGGTCTAGTGGTTAAGATTCGGCACTTTCATTGCCATGGCTCGGGTTCATTTCCCAGTCAGGGAACCACTCCCACCCATCTATCGGTTGTCACACTGTGAACAGCTGCATGTTGCTGTGATGCTGAAAATTATGCCACTAGTATTTCAAATACCAGTAGGGTCACCCATGGTGGACAGGTTTCAGCAGAGCTCTCAGACTAAGACAGACACCAGGAAGAAGGATGTAGCCACCCACTTCTGAAAAAAGTGGCCACAAAACCGCTATGAACAGCAGTGGAGCAGTGTCCGATATAGTGCTGAAAGATGAGAGGATGGTGCAAAAAGAAAAAAAAAAAAAAAAGACCAGGCAGAGTTCCACTCTGCTGTACACAGGTCACTAGGAGTTGGTATCACCTCAATGGCACTAACAACAAAAATAAGTTAAAGTGCTTTGAAGATAAAAGTGATAAACTAACTCTCATAATTACAGATCCAAATAAGACCAAATTAAATCTTTGTCCTAAAATCTGGACTTGGCTAGATTATCAATGACAAAGATCTCCAACTTTGGGACCTTCTTTAAGACAACTCTCCCTCCATCCCTATGGGAGATATCGGCCTCTAAGAGTCAACTAAATGTAATGTGAAGGAGTTTTGAGGTTAATTGAGAATGACTTTTAAACTACTTAATCTTTAAAAAAGTGACAAAGATCTACTAAGCATCTAATATGTATCACTGTTACTACACAAACAGCAATATAAATTCAATGTTCAAGACACAGAAATTGGAAAGCTTTCAGAAAATGCTCTGAAGGCTTCATTAACCAAGTTAATTGTTGGGGATGGTCTCATTCACAGTTCCCTGCAAAGAAACTGAACCAAATCTGGACATTTTATATTAAGTAGGAACAGTGAATAAGGCACATAATATAGGTGACTGATAGGCCACCAATGTCTTTTTTTTAACTATAAAAATAAACATAAGTTACTAATGGAATAACAAAATAAAAGTTTATTTTATTAGAATTAGGAATGTTCTTTCCCTCTGGGCAACCTGAACAGTCCAGTTACAATGAAAATCTAAGAACAGTTATTTCCACAGCACAGGGTGCTCTATGCACAAAATTACAGGGTTAGGAGCATTTAATCAATTTACCGATCTGATTGTCTTACCAACCCGCCCCCTCCCATCCCCGAAGTGCTCTATACCGGGATTTGTAGCTAAAAGAATTTGTTACAACAAGTCCTTTTCTCTCTTATACTAAATTTCAGTTCCTAATCATGGCTGAACCACATTTTACACTGCAGATTCAACCATTTCAAATCAAGTCAGTCTTGGATCTGTTATATGTGTGTGTATGTATACACATGTGTATTTAATATATTTATTTAAACACACATAAAACACATACAATCTGGGTCGCAGCAAATTACACAGAATTTAGAGTCTGATGATATTATATGCTACTCAATTTTACCACTATGGTTTGTATCCTGAGCTTTGGATCAAAATTTCATTGTAAATCATTCAAAATCCATCAACTGCTCAATGAGTTGTTCAAATGCAGCTTGCACTTTTCAAAAGACAATGTAACTGCCCTCAAGAAGACAGGGAGACCCTGGTGCTTACCATGAATATCGCCCTCTGATAGAAAGACTTAGGTAGGTGAAATAGGAAAGCTGTCACACAATATGGCTTACCTATCCCAGCTGGGGTCACTGAAGCTACTAACAATGAAAGCAATTAACTCAGGGAATTCTGTCAAATATGGAGACAACTGTTAAAAGCCTGGGAGTAGAATAGGCCAGTTCACCTTGATCCATACAAATTAGGGAATGCACCCACAACTGCAATACCCTCAGGTAACATGCCAACACTGAAACTAGAAAGCATCTCTAAAAAGCACTGTTTTCCTCCATGGGTGAGGGCTGATATTATGAAGTGCAGACACTGTTTTTGGATACTTGTTGCAAGGGGAACCTGTAAAGAGGATTTATAACACTCAAACCTAGATACTGCAGTTAACTGGTAAGGTTTTTTTTAAAACACCACACATCCACAAAACATTTTGAGAGTGCCACGTATATCTAGGTAGCAACTCTGGCTGCTTTTCAAAGCTACCAGGGAAAGGAACTTATTCAAGCTTTCTAAAAAAAAAATCTCCTTAGTTCTGATAAATGTCTTTTAAGATTGATGCAGTCATTTAAAATAAAGTCAAATGGACGATGGGGAGAAAAGGGAGAAGAGAATATGGAAGAAGCAGACACTGAGTTCAGATTTGCACCTGAGGTGGCAAGAGAGGGGAGGATAAAAGGTACAGGTAAAATTGATCCTAAAGCGACAAGTGGTTTAAGGAAGCAGCATAATATACTCAGCAAACATTCACTGATTTTTGATGGGAAAAGAACAGTTGCAAGTACATCTCATGTAACAACCTTTTCTAAAAGGAAAAGTAGGGTTGATTCAGCAAAGCCTAACTTAGGCAAAAGGCCAGAGGAAAGTGAACCTACTTCCCAATGGAGTAATAAGATGTACAATGCAAGAGCAGACAAAGCTGCCTCACAAATGGTAAACACTCCCTAGGCGCAAGACATTTAAAGGAAGACAGAGGTCCTCAGCCAAAACTGGTATTTAACATTTAGACCTCTTAATCTAATTGCCTAGTTCACTCTCCACTCCTGTATAAAACTGACAGATTTAGGGATGCTGACCTGTTGAAAAATACCACAGCCAGAATGGCCTAAACAGGTATATAGTTAATAAAACCACCACCATCCTTTACTTTTAACATAGCTCTTAGTAGAAATTTCATAAAAATGGACATCACAGCTAAAATGCATTATTAATTCTCCTATCTGCTGACAATAGAAAAGAAGCAAATTCAGTGATTTCTATTTAAATGCACTAGATGGGAATATTATGTTCTAGGGGTATTCGCCTTCAAACTGAACCCACAGCAACACACACAAGCAATTTCAGTATCTGCCATTTTGAATTCACAATCTGAAACTAAGTGAATGGCTATTTATTTATACTTACATTTAAAGCAAAAACATTTTCTTTGACACCCTAACGTAAAGAAGGGGTGAGAGAAGAGCCATAACTAAAATTTCTTAAAAGGCTCAAAGCAGCAATTAAGGAAAAAGAATTGAAATGTTTCCTCTGGATGTGATACGGAGCTTAGGAAGCCTTCAGCCATGTGCATGACACAGGTACACAAAGGCTTGGGTAGATGCACGAGGCCACAGAGGGGGATGAGGTTGGGGACTGGGTCATTCTTGAACTGCAGCAACAAAGCTCCCTGTTGCAGCCCTTATCAGGCCGTGGCATTCAGTCAGAGCTTGACCTCCCTGTCCCTGACCAAGAGCTGGGAATTCAAGGCATGAGGCCCATGGCCAGCAACAGACATATCAAAACCAGAAAGGGCAAAGTAATCTCAGGTAAGGGAAATCAAAGAGCTCTAGTTAGGTCTTCCAGAGGTGCTAAACCAACACACCTTTTATCCCAACCCTCAACCCTGGAAAGATAAAGCAAACTGAAAGAAAATGCACAGCAAATAGACATAATCTTGAAGATTTTTAAAGAATAAATATTTTTTTGTAATTAAACATTATGCAAACACGTGCCACGCTTGCTTTGTCCATGCATATGCGCTATATACAATTTTGAAAAATACTGTGTTGTCCTGTTTTAAAAGTCATATACAAAGTTTTTTTGTTTTTGTTTTTGTTTAATTCCTCTTGCTGCCTACCCCCTTCCCGCCCCAAGAATTTTCTTTACAAGGAACTAATCATCATTCACTCATGACCTTGGGGTATGAGAGAAAGAGAGTCCGTCTGTGTGTGTGGGTGTATTTGTCTGTGTAGGGGAGGAAGGGGAAGAGGTCCTTTACCAAAGTACAACGAAATGGCTGGTTTGGACATGAAAAGCAGTGTCAAGGAGCTGTTTTAAATTTTAACTGTACTACACTCAGGAAAAAGAAAAAGAAAAAAAGGAGTCAGCTTTGAGAATGAAGCTACGTTACAAGTTAAAGTTGGAGGGCTTTTAGTGTGTCTGTCACACTTTTGTTGGTGGCCTAGAATACTGTTGTACAATGGTTTATCTACCTTTTTTTATTACAATATAATTTACTTAAACTTTCCGTTAACAAAACAGAATTCTGGTACTATAGACCAGCGGTGTCAGAATAGGCTTAGTGCCTCCTTGTTTGTGTTTGTTTTGTTTTGTTTTAATTGCATGAGCACTCTAGATGGTAAAGTTTTCAGAGTTCATTTTATGCAGGGCCATTCTCAGTCCTCAATGTACTCCCACAGATCTTTTTCATAGCCTTCATGCACATGCTGTAACAAAACCCTTCGTCGACTCTCACAGTATCTGTAATCAAAGAGAAAAAAAAAACTTGTTGTCAGCCTCCAATAATAAAAAAAAGAGACATTTACTTATTTTTTAAGGTATTCCTACAGTTAGTTTATCTACACTTGCAACCAAGCACCTGTTTTTAATAGAAACATTTTCAGGTCTAGATGTAAAGACACAACAAACTGTTTCTAATTTTAAAAAGGTATATTTCAAAAGCTATGATTCCCAGTTTGGGGAATTAATTTTAGAGCAATAAAATGTTAGAAATTCCCGAGGGCCTTAGAAATCATCTGATTCAATCCTGTCATTCTACAGATAAGTAAACAGTTTCAGGAAGAAGTAATTTAAAGGGTTATTTCTTCACATTTGTAAAATCTTTATTAACTATGAAAAACTATAAACACAATGTAGTAGCTTGGCTAAGAGAAGTGAAAATATTACTTAGGACAAAATTTCCAAGTCTTCCAAGTCCCTAAAGGTTTCTACTACTATTAAAAAGATATCAGTATTTGCCAGGAACAACTCTGGGAGAAAAAGATCCATGTGGAGAAAACAAACATTTGCATATTTACCTAAGACGTAGCATATCTTGAAGTATTATCTACCCCTAGGACAAAGTAAATCTCTCCTTAGAAAAAACAAATCTAATAAAAACTCTAAAAAGAAGTTTGGGTAGCTTACTTGTCAATAGCCATAATCCACAGGATCCCCATGCTAGAATCAGCATCCTAATCTCACCCCTCATTCTAATGGCCACTTGCCCTTTTTAGGCTCTTTCTTCCTTGCAGGGCAGCAACTAAGTAGATAAAGCTGCATGGAAGAAGCAGAATCAGCCTGCAGGATAAATGGCTGATTTGTCCACTATGCTTGACTAGCACTACTATCTGCAATTTGTTGCCCAAAGGAAAGCAGCAATCTGTGAGAAATATGGAAGCAGCTCAGGTCCTGGATACGGTAAACCCAAGTTTCACTATCATCTAACTTCACTACTAAGGCATATCAGACCACCACTGGCAGAAACTTTTGCTCAACAACTACTAAAAAAAAATTTCTCACCTGTACTTATCTTGTACTTTCTGCTTTATATCCTGCAGAGAATCTTGGGAAATATCTCGTTCAAGGTAGCCCGAAAGCACCTCTGTGGCATTCTCTAGATCTGCTTGGTTATTCTGTAAGAGGAGGAAGAATACATAGTAAATTTTGGCTTCAAAAGAAAGCTAAAAGATAAACCATTTTAGCTGCTTCCTTGCCTACTGACTGCTCTCAACACTGATTCCGTAATTTTTACAGGTGGTTTAACTGCACTTGTAAAGCTCTTTATTGCTTTCACCTCCAACAACTTGTTCTCTCTTTTCCAGGACAATTTTTTAAATATTAAAAGAACTAAAGATTTACCCATTACCTCTGGAAGAATATCAAGGACAATCTGAAAGGAGTTAAAAAAAAGTCTTTTGGAATCTTCTAGTTCTGAGAATTATTTGCTAAAACTCAAAGGGAAACTTGAGGAAAAAACAGAAACCCATTCTTGCTTACATCGCGCTGCACCTACTTCTTATAAGAGAACACTGTATGGAAGATTAAAATTTTGTTATCCTTTACTACTATGGCTAGTTCTGTACACTCACCCATCTAAATTCCCATCTGCTAGTCAGTATTATGGTCTAGACATCTATGGACACCAATGTTCCATGCATCAATTTTAAATGAGCATCTCTATTTGAAAAACGTTTACTGCTAAAAGCCCCCTTTAGTCATTACTTCTCCACCAAAGGTAACCACCACACTAACTTCTAATAACCATATATTAGTTTTGCCTGAATAAAAACTTTTATTCAGCACTTATGATGTGCCAGGTGCTATATAAGCAATATACAAGGATTTTCTCACTTAAATCTCATAACATCCTAGAAAAGTTATTATCCTCGTTTTAAAACAGAGATATAGAGGAGGTCAAGTAATTTGCTCCAAGTAATCAGAGCTAAAAAGTGATCAAGTCAAGATTCAAATTCAGGGCTGATTCCAGAGTCTGCACACTTACTCACTAGCTGGCTAAACTACATCAATTTGAATGTAGTTTAGGACAAGAAATCTAAATTTCTCATATCTTCCTAATAAATACTACACTTGTAATCCACACACTCTGAGCAGACAGGAACCTTTAAAATTCTATGTATCTTATCTATGAAAGACCAAGTAGTCCTATGACACACGGTGGGTTTTTTTCCCTCATTCAGCAACTATTCCTACCTCAAAGATAATGGATTGGTTATTCTTTTTGAGGTAGAAAGCGAAGACATAAGTGTACATGAGTGTGGCACGACACTGGCAGAGGACATCAACTGCTTTCTTCAGGAACTGCACCTCAATCCAGGACATGTTGTGCTGTTGCATCTCCTCCATTTTCTGTTTCACCTGAGCATACAGTTTGTGCTCAAATCGTAGACTCTGCATGTGGTTCATATAGCGATTACAGTAGAACAGGTACCTCTGCAGGGCTGCCCTAGATCGCTGTCCCAGTAATAAAAAATTAAGGTCATGTAATTATAACAAATGTATTATATATACACAAAAGCTGATATCATACTTACTGATGAAACACTATAGGAATTTAGACTAAAATCAGGAACAAACAGACATCTATTGCTACATTCGTTATTTCATATTGCATTGAATGTCCTATAGCTTATTCTTTCCAATATGGCAGCCACTAGCCACATGTGGCTATTTAAATCAAAATTAAAAATTCAGTTCCTCAGTGTTCAATAGCCACATGCGGTCAGTGGCTATCAAATTGGACAGTGGTGATAAAGAATATTTTCATCATTACAGAAAGTTCTATTGGATAGCACTGTTCTCCAGCATGCAATAAGGTGTACAATGAGCAAGAAGCATCAATATTTTAAAGTAGAAAACAACAGAGAAGCAACCAGACATCATATAATTCCTGATTTAATGCAACAAAAGGTATACAGTACCACCAATTAAGTGTTCTGTGTCTTTTCCATCCCACCCCCACCAAAATTGAGACTGAATTCAAGTATCAAGAATTAACCACCAGTTTCAGAAGATACAGGGATATAAGAACCTATTAAATGATCAAATAAATAATAAATTAATTAATTAAATAAATGACCAGAGGGTTGCAATCAGCAAAACCCACAATAATGTGGAAAACTCTACAGGACAAAATGACTTAGTTTCCTCAACAAATAAATGGCAAGGGGGGGAACAAAAAAAAAAAGGAAGGACGGACCTATAAATTAGAGGAGACTCAAGAGATATCAATCAAATCCAATTTGTGGACCTGTGTGGATCCTGATTTGAACCAACTATAAAAGAAAATTTATGAGATAAACGGGGACATTTGAACACTGCATCGTTGATGATATCAATAAAGTATTGCTTTAAAAATATAAATATGTATAGTATAATTATACAATAATATATGTAATATGCTATATAGATAATAAATATACATACAAACATAATAATGGTATGGCAGTTACCTTAAAAGAGTATTTTAAAGATACATGAGGTATTACCAAAGAAACAATATATCTGGTCTAGATTTGTTTCCTATTATTTATTACATGCAAAAATAATGCACATAGGTCTCTCCCAATACCCTGTAAATCTCTAGAGGAGATACATTTTTTAAAAAGTAATCTTGTTATCTCTAGTACCTAATATGCAGAAAATGATTAACAAATGCTTGTTAAACGCAACCACTATGAAAGGGTCCCTTACCACACATACATATTTCTTTTCTTTTACTATCACCCCCTCTTCCTCTCCTCATGCTTTAAAGCCTACAAACAGCACAGACACTACTAGGCCCTGTGGTTGGTCTCTTGCTTAGAAATACTAACTCTGAACCACAGAATTAGCCAATCAAGTGATCCAGAATCATACAACATTAAAACATCTCAAAAAACATAGACAAGCCATATTATTTCAAGAGTTAGGTAGGTATCAAATCAATGCTTACACACTGGAAAATTATGCCAATTATAAATATTATGCCAATTACATCTAATCATTATTAAATTAAAAATAATACTGATGTTATTAGATATTATATATATAAATAATCTAAAAATTATGCCAATTATATCTAAAAATATAATATGTGGAAAATAATCTGCTTGGCATTTTATTGCTCCAAAAAGCACTAATATTTTCAAGCCTGTCAAATTCCCAAGATGAAATGGAAAACCTAAATTACCGTGTTAAAATATGTTAGAGGACATGATTTAATGTGGCCAACAATTACGAAACAGCTTCTCAATAAAATACCTTTAAAATTCAACATGGAAGAAAACCCACACCACCACTGCAAATAAGACCAACTTTTTAATCAAATGCCAGAATCTGGATCGAGAAACGCGATCAGTGACCTGAAAACACTGTGGGGGAAAAAAACAAAACAACAAACCTGACTGCTTAGAACAGGGGTAGGCAAACTCCAGCCTGCGAACCAAATCCAGCCACTGCCTATTTTTGTAAATAAAGTTAATAACTTGGAACACCGTCATGTCTACTCATTTAAATCTATGACTAATGTAGCACCACAAGAGCAGAGGCAGAGTTGAGGAGTTGTAACAGAGACCATATAGTCTGCAAAGCTGAAAATATTCACTATCTGGCACTTCACAGAAAAAACATACTGACTCTTGGTCTAGAAGATAAGAAAATTCAAATGTCCACGACTGTCAGTGCTGTGGCATAGTATACTAAGTCAACAATTTTCTACAACACAGGTACATCTTTCCAAGGCACTCAACGTATCATCTGTTCTTTCTGGACTGTGTGCCAACCTTCTAGTACTTGTAAACACTACAACTCCCAGTAAACACTAGGCCAGAGTATGGAAGTAGGGAAAGTGAGGAAAGAAGAGGCCAGACAGGCATGCAATGGTGTGCTCCATTCTGGGAGGCATGGCTCCCACTAAATAAACAAACAAAGGCATTCATATGAAATCTTTCCCTGTACACCTACAGGATCAAAAGATTCTAGTTTAGTCCAACAGATGTGAACTAGAAAAATAAAGCATTCTAGCATCTAGAATCTAGACATTAGAAACTGGCTTAGAAGCTATGCACAATAATCCGCCCTCCCTGTAGATCTCAGAAAGGGATTTACCAGCACCCAAAGGAAGACCAGATGAGGCCAAGGATAACCAATATACTTTCTCTGTTGGCAAATACCATATTTGGCTAGATCTAGCTAGTACTCTTCATACAGCGTAAGTAAAAACTAAAAGCCTACTATGGCAATTAGGAAAAATATAATGCAGCATAAGAGAAAAAGTACATTTCTCTGTGGACTCAAAAAAATTATTTAAAATTAGAAGAAAATTTCAGGAAAATTTATGGTCTCTTCTATAGTATTTAAGACAATCATGATTACTTAAAACAGAAGCAGAAAGCCTTCAGGAAAAAAAGACTCAGATTTCAAAAAAACAACAGAAGGAGATGCAATGACAAACTGAGCTAAATAAAAAATGCAACAGTAGAATCAAGTCCAAATGGGAGGTTGGAAAAGCATGACTATCATTATAGAACATATATCAAAATTACATGGGGCAGTGTATCTCAAATTGGAGTCTAAGGATACTACATGGAGTAGGATAGGGATGCTAAATAATCTGGTTTAAAAAGACCATGGAATTTTTAAATGTTTAAAAATCTGATGATAACCTAAAGAAAACACAAACACTCTGGATCATCTGAATGAACTTATAACTGAGAATTAAAGTTTTATTTCAGGTCTTACATTTGGGAAATGGCTAAAATTGGCATGAAGCAGTATTACTTTAACTGTATCAGGCTGATGAGAAAAATAAATGGTAAGAGAATACATCAATAATAAATTCTGATCAAATCAAATCATGATGCACTATAGGAATGAAGGTTTATAATAGCTGAAATATAGAAAATTGGTGGGAGAACAAATTATCACATGGCACTAAATAGTACAGTAACACCAATTTTAAAAAACCCAGTCATACAGCAGTCTATCAACAATAATTTAATTTCAGCATACAACTTATCTGTCAAATTAATTTTACTTGAGTTTCACCAATTTTGTAGTACTCTTAGTTTGGCTGTATAATTGTATAAGAATTTACAGCTGGTTTTATGTTTAAACATTTAAGTAATATACTGAATATGATTTAAATCAATATTGGAATTTGTGGGGATTTTTTCCTTTTAAAAGGATTACAAATATTGTGTAAGCCTGTGAAACACCACTCATCAATTAGGAATACAAAATATAATTTTCCAGTCTTTAAAAAAGTGAAACAGAACTTTCACTTCTAACAGTATAACAGAATAGGTTATATATATTCTTTTGTATTTACGGTATTTTTAATTAGAAATAAAATTTAAAGGAATGTTAAAAAATTGAAACAATAAGAAAACAGATCATGTTTTGGATTGTATCCTGGCAAGGAAACTCATTTGAAAAGAATATTTTTGGGATAACTAGGGAATTTCAATATGGAATGGATAAATGTAAGGAATGATTAAATTCCAGGATTCTACAATTACGATACATGCAATTACCAGGCTGAAAGGAACTCAAAGTTTTCTTGAATCTAATCCACACCTAGTATTTGAATCCCTTCTATAACCGTGGGTTAGTTTCCTATCCCGTAAGAGGGAATTCCCCACCTCCTGAGGCAGTCCCTTCCGAATCAGCTCACCTATAATCATTAGAGTTTCTTGATCAACAATAAAGTTTAAAAAATAATAATAAAGAATTAAAAATAAGTGAGACTGCATATAAATAGTTATTTATTTGCAGAGCTATTTAACAACTACTGTTCTCTGGTCTCCCTCCTGGAGAGGGAAAATCTCAACACCAAGACTACTGAAACCTAGAATTGTGCTACATGACTAGATTAATCAAAAGAAAGCAAAGAAATCTATAAATAGGAATGCTCCTGACATGCATTTTGGATAAGATTCTCTTTCTAAATGTACACAGATACCCAGTATTTAATGGGAGTGTCTTTCCACAAATTTTTCAGAATTAAAACTTCTCCTAAATTATTCCCTAATAAACATATAATGCATGTTCCTGTTCAACTGTTACCTGAAAAATAAATATACTTACCTCCTGTGCGTCTCTTGCTGCCTTTGCATCATCCTCATTATAGCGGTTACAGTTGTACCTTAAAGTAAATTAAGAGGGCTCCATAAAGCCATATATCAATGAAAAAGAATCAAATCACAGAACATTAGCCTGGATTTAGAGATTTTCTAGAACCAATATTCTCCTTTACAAAGATACACTGAGGTGTTAAAATACCCAGGGGTCTACCATTATAATGATAGAATCACCAGACTGAAAGGAACTCAAAGTGTTGTTGAATCTAATCCACACCTAGTGTTTGAATCCTCTCTATAATAGTGTATCAGTTCTCTGTCTAATAAGAGAGAATTCCCCAGCTCCAGAGGTAGTCCATTCCAAATCAGCTCACCTATAATCATTAGAAAACACTGTCATTCTACAACTTCCATTTACTGACTATAGTTTGAACTTCTAACTCAATTTTTGAAGAAAGAGATGATCTCATCTCCTAGGTTGTCTGTTATTTAGGCCAAATATTCTCAATTTTTCCAGAGTTACTCACCTTTTTATTTCTCTTTTATAAACCAAAGAAAATGAATAGTTGATGGGCTACTATGTAACAGATGCTGTGCCGTGTGCTTTACATGCTACTACAGTTTATATGAGTCATTGAAAACTGAATGATATACAAAATGAGGAGAGGGGGCAACCTGCCCAGGGAAGTCAGCTCAGAATGGAGATGAGTAAGACTGGCATGTCCCTTATCCTGATTACTCTACATCTTTTATGAGAGCCTACGTTATGGGAGCAGCTGATATTTACTGAGTGCTTACTACACACCATGCATTTACTAAGGACTTGAAAGATACTATCACATTTAATCCCCTCAGCCACCTTACGAAATATGTATTATTATCCTCACTGAGCAGATGAAGAATTAGGTTTTGAGAAGATAAACAACATACGTAAGGTCACATAACTAAAGTTTCAGAGCTGGGAATTAAACTTATGCCTGTCTGCCACATGAGGCTCATGCTCTTAACTAGTGAGTATATTGTTCACATGCTGTCATCATGTCTTCAGAATCTCTAAACTGATCTTTCTAAAACTAAAGGAAGAATTTTGAATTTAATTTACATCTTGTTAAACTGGATCCATTGTCCCAGCTCATCAAGTTCTTCAGGATTTTAATGGTCTATATAGCCAATATCCCTCTTTGACGTTACCCCAAAATGTATGTAAGATTCTCACATTTCAAGAAAGTCATCGATAAAACTGACCAGAAAAGCAGTATACAGTTTCCATGACTAAAAAGATGAGGACAAAGCCTTTTAGCAAACCTTTACAGCATTCCATTAGGAAGACATAAATCTATTATCTGTACTCCAAGAAATGGTAATTTAATTAATCCCAAATATCCCTGTCTGTATTCATCAACTACAGCCCACAAACTTCTCAGTCCACAATGAAATAGCTTGCTGAGATTTACAAAACATTCCCTAGTCCATCATGCTAATAACACCATCTAATTATGGGATTTCACGTAAGAGAAAGTTATGTGGTTCATAGGTAGTTTGTGGAATCAATCACAAATTCTGGAAATCTGGGATTATATTTTGTCTGCTTCTAGTCTTTGGTACCTATTTTCCATAATTACTCAGAAATAACCAACAATGGCTCACTGATATCATCTTCAAGTTTGTAAAGTAACCCAGACCACAATTCACCTGAGTCAAGTGACTTAGTAGTTTTCTCCCAGCTTGGGTTATAATCCTTTTACCAATAATTACTCTACTCCACTTAGCCCAAAGATCACCTCTCCTTGCCCTCTTCTGGTCAACTATTAACACCTTTTATTCCTATGTGATATATCCTTAAAAACTTTCCTTTTGATATTTTTTAGATATTTAAGCCTCAACTCATTCTGGGCTTTACTCTGCCAACATTATGAAGGATTTTAAGGCCAGGAAAGCAAACAGGATTCAGCTATACTTCTAACTCAGATGACTGATGGTGCTACTTGGGATGCTATTTTGAAGATTCTGAGGCATTTTCAGATTTAAACAAGAAAGCATAGCATGACTCATTTGCAATGTTAGCCATGAGTAAAGGCAAGACACAGGCAACATTTCTGACACCCTTGGTCCAGGCCATTCTTCATTCTTCCGTATCCATCATTTGTTTTGTACCCTTTTCAGTTTTCAATATAGCACATTTAAAATTTGAGTTGTGATCAGAAAATATCTCTCTTTAATATCACACAAAAATATATCTCTTTAATAACCCTTCTTCCCCCATTCCCTCTTACCTTCACTAGGCTTGTTTAAATACATTAGATTGAATTTAATTTCTGGGAACAATCTAATCCTCCAGTTTGCCTTCTTAAAATCTAGAGTATCTGTCTTGCTAAACCCCAAACACCCTTCCTTGGCTCTGACAGTAGCAAAATCACTTTCTCTACTTCCACTTAACCAATTAGTTTTTACCTGGTTCAGACAAGTAATCCTTCTTACTATTCCTCTAACTAGTGAAACTAATGGAAGTTTCAATGAAACTAAAAGGGAAGACTTGCCATCGTCCTAAGTTCAGATCCTCCCCATCTTGTCTTGAACCTGCAATTTCTTCCCCTCCCATCCACTCTCTACAAAGCAAACACAATTATGAGATAATGTATGTAAAGCACATAATACAGAGCCTTCTCACCTAAATTTTAGATCTAATCATGTCACTCCCCACTTAAATCCTTCTGATAACGTCCAAACCACTTTACATCTCAGTCTACTTTCTCTTTTCCTATTCCTCGCAACTTATGAAGGGTCACAACTCAAATACCAACAGCGCACAGGCAGGTAACACAAATTAGTGAAATGGACCATTTGTACATTATAATACTCAGAAATATTTTCACTTTACCAGGATATGTGCTAGCTCCTGTTTTTCTCAAAACTCAAGGCATCCTCAGTCTAACTTGCATTTTCCCAAATTGATAAGAAATATGCATGTCACAAAGGTATATATCTCTACTAAATGTGACTGGTATTATCATGATACATGCAAATGCTGTTAAGCTTCAGTTTTGGGGAAACATCAAACTGGAAAAGTAAAGGTCCCATTTAAAGGGCTACTAATGAATTCCAGATGATTCTTGCCAAGCAGAAATGCAGGCCCGTTTCTATGTTTCAAAGAAAAGCTAAAAATAGGGATTGTGTTGGGCAATTTTTTGATGTTTAAAGTTTGGGACAATTTTTTGTCTAATGGTGTGCAGGGTAAGTAAAACACAACTGCAGGTTGCGTTTCGCCAATAGTCTCTAGCTTTCAACTATTGCCTGGAGAGACATATTAGACAATGCAACTCTTCTCTGAATAAGTCGTGTACTTTCACATCATTCTACCCTGGTGTTCAGACTACTCCTTTTGCCCTGAAGGTTTTTCCTACCACTTTTTGAAGTACTGAACTCTTAGTCTTCCTTGAAGTTCATCCCAATTGTTACCTCCTCTGTGAAATATGCCTAGTTAATCCCTCTCTCTGGATATCTTGTGTATAATTCTAACACTGATCATACACTGTTATCCATTTATCTAGCTACCAAGTTAGATGGTGATTTCCATGAGGTAGAAACCTTATTCATAATATGCAGCATTATATCACATACTTACTTATGTGAACATAATCTTCCCTTCATTTCCCCAACCTACCAGGCAGATCCATGTGGTTCCCAAGGGCCAAGACACACCCAGCAAAACTCTGCTTTACAGTTCTGGTTACGACAGACCATGTGATTACAACCGCCATCCTTCTCAATTGTGACATGGCATTTGGGACATTCCTATGAAGAGAAACTATAAAGTTGGTGTCAATGCTACACTAGGTTGTATTACTACCACTGAGGAAAAGCCAGTTCTAGATTTGGTTTATTTTTAAATACCACATTTATTGTGATGAATACACGTAAAGCAGTTAAAACAGTGTCCAATGCTTAACAAATACTATTAAAAATGAACTGTTATTGGGGCAAGCCCAGTGGCATAGTGGTTAAGTTTGTGTGCTCCACTTCAGTGGCCTGGGGGTCACAGGTTTGGATCCCAGGTGTGGACCTATGCACCACTTGTCAAGCCATGCTGTGGCAGGTGTCCCATATATAAAGTGGAGGAAGATGGGCACGGATGTTAGCCCAGGGCCAATCTTCCTCAGCAAAAAGAGAAGGATTGGAAAAAGATGTTAGCTCAGGGCTAATCTGCCTCACACACAAAAAAAAGAGCTGTTGTCATCATAACTGGCTTTTAAGATGTACAATGATTCCAGAATTTGTTTTAGTGGGGTTGGGGGATAAAAATATGTTAAGTACTTTTAACCATACAGGTAGTAAATAATAGTTTTATGGGAGGTAAAACATTTTGTTCATGTAAATATAATATACACTCTAGGGTCATCTAGAAATAATTATTGAGTACTTTCTGTACCCCACACACTGTTCTTGGTGTTTAATACGTATTAACTCATAATCCTTACAGTGGTGTTATTCCTATTTCCATTTGTCAGATGAATAAACTAAAGGAGAGAAAAAAAAAAAACACAAAAAAAACTAGTCCAAGGTCACACAGATAGCAAATGGTAGCGTAAGGACTCAAATCCAAGCAATTTGGCCTCAAGAGTCAGGCAAGCAGGATTGGTAAATTCTTTTTGTGGCTACTGGATTTCCCAACTTTCTTCTGCTAATTATCCTTGTTTTAAATTCTTCTCATTGTAGTCAAATTTACAACTGTGCTACATAGAACATGCTATTTTCTAAGTCTGTATCATTTTCTTGGTTGCTAGTGAGCCAAAGATATTATCTTGTAGGCCTAGTGTTTTTTTCTTTTGAAAAATCTAGAAAATCAAACTTACTCAATATTTTTAATGAAACTATAAATAAGATGTAAAGCTTGAATTTTTGCTGTATTTGTGTTTGATGTCTGTAACTCCCACAAGGGGGGAGTATCACCCATATTATTTGTATAGTTTGACCTTTGTGAAACAGACTACACTGCCCATAAACTATAGTAATTTTAAATAGGTCAATATGGCATTTTTTTTTTTTTTTTTGCTTGAGGAAGATTAGCCCTGAGCTAATATCTGTGCCAATCTTTCTCTATTCTGTATGTGGGTCATGGCCACAGCATGGCTGACGAGTGGTGTAGGTCCAGACCCAGGATCTGAACCTGTGAACCTAGGCCACTGAAGCGGAGTGCACGGAACTTAACCACTATGTCAATATGGCAATTCTTAACTATAACATCTTATATCGAATTTTTGAAATCACTCACCTAAGAAATTTTACATTTTTCCCAAAGAAGCAAATTTCAGACCTAAAATATCTGTTTCATTCTACATTTCTTGGTTATAATTAACCAAATAGTATTAAGCTCTCAATATAATAGGATACCACGGACAATCTGCAGATCTGTTTAACGAGCTAATAACAGTAATAAAGCTTCTGAAACTTCTCAAGAGAAAAACTCTCCAGTTTCATCTCAAAACTACCAAGTAGATAAATTTGTTATTACAAATAATCTATCTTCTAAGCAAATTCAAACATGTCAAGCCCATACTCCCTATTTTAAACATCTTGGGGTGTAGAGTACTTGGGGATTTCTCTAGATGCAGAAAGAGGGCTACAGTTTAATTAAACTACTTAGTGACAAGATAATTGCCCTATTCTAAACTCTAGTTTTACAGATCATATTTAAAGATTCTGGGACTTTAATGAATATATCTGGTGAGGAAATCCTCAATTTTCAAAAAAGAATGCTTGGCTAGGAAATTTTTTAAAACAAAAGTAACCACTTCCTGACATTACAGTAAGGTTTTCTTGAGTGACATGAGTTGTTTATCATGATGGTTTTAGACAGCACAAAATTATTCATTTCAATCATACATTCCTCAAAGACGTGGGCATTTGTTCTATGTGACAGAACTCACTGTTTCACTAATGCTTTCTGGGAGATAGAATATATACATATGTTTCAATCTTTTTGGGTAGAGCAGGGTACTAAGCTATAAAATAGTGTGTTGGCCTTCATTGTTTAAGCACTTCTTATTTTTATCATCATCCTGTAATTGAGTGATGGAACAGTGCAAAGCTAAAATTAATACTGGTCAAACAACTTAGTATTCTTTAAAGCATCATCTTCACATGTAAAAGACAATACTAAAAATGAATAGCCCATGAATTACCCTATCATTCATCACCCAAGTCACTTCCTATATGAATAGGATATAAGACTGAATTAAATAAAGATTGGATATTTATACAATTTCTTATTAAGAGATTGGCTGAGTACACACTTGGGATTCAAATGCTTGCTTATTACTTAGGGATAGAAAAGATTACTTGCATTTGTAAGATATCTAGGATTAAAGAAGTGGTTCATGGTCATAAAGAGATTGAATTGTGAAACTAGTATCATCAAAAAATAAAAAACAAAAAACAAAAAACCAAGAGATACCCATATTACCCTAAAACTTCTATTTCTCAGGAGTCAAGTCTCTTAACAAATCATATTTTAGAAGCTTAACATGTTAAAGATGTTAAACTTGCTAAGCCCAGTTCAGTTACATAAAAATAGTTACTCAGTTACTTGAATACTGCTCTAAAGAATGACTCCTTAAAAGTTAAACCCTGGGGGCACCAGCCCGGTGGCGTAGTGGTTAAGTTCACACACTCCACTTCAGCGGCCTGGGGTTCGCTGGTTCAGATCCCGGGCAAAGACCTATGCACTGCCCATCAAGCCATGCTGTGATGGCATCCCACATACAAAATAAAGGAAGATGGGCACGGATGTTAACTCAGGGCTAATCTTCCTCAGCAAAAAGAGGAAGATTGGCAACGGATGTTAGCTCAGGGCCAATCTTCCACACCAAAAAAATTAAAAAAATAAAAAGTTAAACCCTGGGGAGTTTTAAAGGCAGAAATGTAAATTACCCTAATAAAACCAAGAGAGGTAGAGCAAACCCTACAATACATTTGTACACTAAAAGGCAGCCAAGAACAATCTGAAAAGGCATTATCAAACCCCAAGGTAGAAAAAAGATCCACTTTTTTAGGAAATTAATGTTTTACCAACAGAAGAAAACTTCTAAAGCATACTTCTGTGCATCTTGCAGTATAATACTCAATAAAATAGACTGAAACACTAAAATAAAGGAAAATTATTAATAAGCAATCATTCTGGGGGAAAAAAGCCTTAATAGAGAAAAAGGTAAAACAAGCCTTAACTAGGTAAACTTAATGCTGATGCATCTATCCTTATCAGTTTCTTTTCTTTTTTTTTTTTGTGTGTGAGGAGATCAGCCCTGTGCTAACATCCGCCAATCCTCCTCTTTTTTTTTTTTTTGCTGAGGAAGACGGCCCTAGGCTAACATCTGTGCCCATCTTCCTCCACTTTATATGGGACGCTGCCACAGCATGGCTTGCCAAGCAGTGCGTCGGTGTGCGCCCGGGATCTGAACCAGCAAACCCCGGGCCGCCGCAGCGGAGTGCGCGCACTTAACCGCTTGCGCCACCGGGCCAGCCCCACCTTATCAGTTTCATTACGAAGAGTTTACTGAAGGAAAACACCAACCTTTGTGTTGGCTGCAATCCAATTAGAGGTTTCACTGTCATCGTCACACTTTTTAATCCATTTCTTCAACCACTGTTTGAAAACAACAACTGTTAGGTACAACAGAAACTTAAGAAAAAGGATAGCAAATTACCTCAACACTTAAATACAGTCAAGCTTAAAAGTAAAAGCCAAAGGACAAAATTACCATTGGGTTTATTTCCTTTCAAACCAAGGAAATCCTGCAGTTCTCATACCCAGTAATACAAAATCAACCAAAGGAGGACTTTCTTTGGCTGAACCTGCGTGGGAAACCTAGCACTTGATGAGAAGCCCAGCTCCAAGGTGTATCATTCCCCTCAGCTAATTACAAAGCCTGCCAACGGAGGTACAGTGACTATCCTTATCCTGCTGATAATCAGGAGCTGACTTATTCCTAAAGAATGCTCCCTGAATACTCGCAATGATCCCCTGCAAAATCAAATCTATCTACTAATGGATAAATAACAAAATTGTGGGGTATGGTTTTCAGTCATCAAGTCTTAGAAGTGCTCTACTACATTATTTAAAAATGAAAATGCCAGACTAACTCACCTTACATTTAACAGGATCATGCCAATTTTCTCCACAGTTAAAGCTGTTAAGCGACACAAGAGTTAAAAGAATTAAGTCCTACCTAATGTAAGTAAGTAAACAAACAAACCATTTCATGCTTTATAGTTCCTCAGTATAGTCACCAGTTTCTAGAGACTGGCAAATACAAGGGCAGGAACCATATCTATTTTATTCTACAGTAAATTATTTAGAATTCAGTATTAGGACCAGCATGTATGGGGGGAGTAGACGGGCTGTGTGTGAAATGAAGAATGACCATAAGTACGAAAATGCGTTATGATGACAATTTCATAATAAATGACTATCTAAATAGCTACCAAACTGTTAAGACAAAAAACATCAGTTTAGCTATATCTGTATTTTATTGACAGTTTTTAATATACATAGTTCCTTGCTGCAACCGTTCTCTAATTAAAACCAAACGGAAATTGTTTTCACTAATTTGAACTAAAATTTCAACCAATGCTTCAAGAGCATATATTAAATCTTTTACTTAACACCTCAAATGAAGAGTAAAAGTCTGACTTTGTAATTATATAATCTAGTAGTAATGCAGTAAGCAATATGTGGGAAGCAAACAGGTCACATCTTTGCATGATCCAAACAAATGAACCTCAGCCTGGCAGAGATAAATTGTACCAAACAAGGTATAAAACAAAAGACTGGGACTAAATAGTCTCTAAGAATATATTAACTGCTAACTCTGTTTTCTAGGCACATGGTATACACATTTGTTTAAAAAGTATAAATTAAGAATAAACACAAATGCTTATGAAATTATAACCATGGAATAGCTGATTAATTAGCTAATCAAGCAATTTAAGAATGGAAAATTCTCTGTAAATGAGAGGAAAAAAGTGCTCTTATTTAAATGAAATCAGGATAATGGTTACTTCTGGAAGAGAAGATGGGGAATGGGATGGAGAAGGGAACCAAGGGGCTTCAAATGTATCTGTCATGTTTTATTTCTTAATAAGAACAAACAAAATACTGATTTTGATTAAGCTGGGTTGTAGCTACATAAATATTCATTGCAGTTATTCTCTATAGTCTATATTCAAAATAGTTCATACTAAAAGTATATTTGAAAGTAGTATGGAATCAGACTCCGCCCCCTGTCTACAGGGTAAACTGAAACAATATATATTTAATCTTTACCAAAACAGTATGTATTTTACACGTATTTAATCTCTGAGTTTACCTGCTCTTTTTAGAAATATTTAACTATTAATGAGTAAGTCTAAGTCTATAGACTTAGTTCTCCAAACTTAAATAAGTTTGGAGAAAAAAAGAATGGTATGAAATACCAATAAAATGTGTATCTGCTAGCTTGAGAGCTCCTTGATTTACTTGACTGGCTTCTCATTCCTAGGAAATACACAAAGGAATGGAAGATCATCTTAACTCTCTAACATGTGATATTGGAAATTCCCTATTAAGTTGAAACTAGAATTCAAAGTCTGAAGAGTATGCTACAGAACTCCAAGAACCCCAAGAAAGCTGGAGCCAGAGAAGCCATAGAAAAACTCTTAGTAAAAAAAAGCACATCTAATCAACCACGTTTTATCTTTCCAAATTTATCTGCACATTTTGTTTCTAGGAGTAACATTAAATTTGTCACAGCAAAGGAAATTTAAAAAAAAATCTTAACTGTGTATTTTATTTTCTAAGAGATAACTTGAAAACAGAACAAGAGCCATAAAGGAAGCAAACATAATTTGACAAAATAAGCAGTTAATCAGAATGAGAAGAACCGAATTCTTGTCCCAAATCTGTAAGTTTGCTCCCATATAAGTTCCAGTGAGGCACACAAGAAAATGTGATTATAGCTGCATTTTTTTTTCCCATAAGAAAATATATCCAAAAGTTAAGAATTGACATTTTAATCTAATTCTTATTTAAAAGAAACATGCACTATTTTAAAACAACATCATCCATCTCCTTGCCTGAGGTAAAAAATTTTTTCTACTATTTTTACTACCAAGAATAAACAGAAATGCTACAAAACACGATTCTAATTTAGGAAATCACATGCTTACCAAAACTGGCGCCCACATTTGCAGCGAACAGGTTTAGCATCAGGATATTGGACTTTAACAACATGGTGGCAATCTGGGGCAGGACACCACTTTAACAGTCGATTGCACTGAAACACAAGTTAGAAAATAAAAAATGACAGCAAATCATGATGCAAGATTTCCTAGCATACCAAGCAATTACTTACATTGCTTCCCTAAATCAAGGGGCAAATGGGGGGTGATGACACAAGTATATAAACACCTGCCACCAACACCTACAGAAATGCTTTTGGATGCACTGTTTTTCCAAGTTTATAGATCCCTCGAAGATGTGGTTTTATAAAATATATGAACTACCTCTTGTTTTATTTTCAAAATCCCACTAAGAAACTTCAAAATAATTACCCATTATGTGATCATTAACAAGCATCAATTTGTTTATGGTTTATTCCAGGTCAATTTTCAAAGATACAAGAGAATAAGATATGCTGCTAATTCAGGGAAAGTGTTTAGATGCTACAGAATAGTTTGAAACAAGCTAAGGAACATACGTGTAATTTCTCCCTTTGACCATAAAAAGCTCTTCTAAGAAGAAAAGCAAGTTCCTAAACCACAGCAAAGACTGCATTTTAGGTTCCTCAAAAGGAAATATAACTTTTGAAGTATTTTTATTATGGAACAAAACATGGCTCAAGTAACACTCTGCACCAAAATTCAAGTTTATTGACCAATTCAAAAAACAGACTATTCCTAAAATATGCTGTTGTCTAGAAGATCTGACCTTCAGTTTCATCTCTAATAAAAATGAAAATTACTTTCTAGAAGTAAAATACCAAATTAACCTGATGCTCTTATACAGGGGCTGGCAAATTTCTTCTGTAAAGAGCCAGAGAGTAAAGATTTTTGGCTTCGTGGGCCATAATGGCCTCTCTAGCAACTACTCAACTCTGCCACTGTTGCACAAAAGCAGTCATAGACCCAATGGGCATGTTCAAATAAATATTTACAAAAAGAGGCAGGCCATAGTTTGCTGACTTCTATTCTGATAAAAGAGAGGTATCTGATAAAAACAAATTACTATAGCATTCTTCACTAACAAAGTTTACTAGTAATGGAAGCTAAAACAAGCAGAGATATAGCAGGGTTAGAGGGCCGAACATGATTAAACATGACATCATTAATAAGCAGCTACAACTCTCTGCTAGGGAAAAAGAGGGATAAAGGAATAATACTGTAAAAATAATTTTATCAAAGTTCAAGATCTATAAAGAGATATCTACTTATTGGTGTGTCACATTCCTTTGAGAATCGAGGTGTTTTGGCATGCTTCATAAAGTCTGTAACCCAAAGGTTATGGGAAAGGTGTTTCTTACTGTCGAGAGTATTTTATATAAGAAAAACTAATATTTCTATTAATAAACAGAATTCCTTTTATTAAAAGAAGAACACTTAAGAGAAATCACTTACCTCTACAAAGCTATTTGTTATTAAATGCTGATACTTTAATTTAACTTTTGAATCTGTGATCAGGCGCCTGAAAGCAAGAATAAAAATTTCAATGCTATAAGCTATAAAAACTGCCCTAAATAGAAAATACTAAAATGCACGTAGACTATCAACAAATGTAACTGTAATAATCAAAACAATAATTTCAAAGTTTCTATAGTTCTATTTTGGTAGATGTTTTCCCCTGTGTTTCTTATACTCTAAAAATTCTATTTTTACCCAGTTTGTGTTATAGTCTAATGCCTTACCAACTATTGCTAAGTTTAGGCCCCTTTCAGAGTGTATGACTCTGATATCTTGCCTTAAGATAGCAATTCTCAGCCATCTTCCCTTAGACTCCCTCCCAAAAATCAGTGTGTGAAATAAGAGATGTTTACAGGAATGTTAAGAAATGGATCCAGGTTTTGCTATATATCATTTTGAGGGCCTTCTTCTTCCGAGATCTCTTGATAACTTACCATAAATGCTTACTGACTGCAACCTGGGCTTCCTTTGCCCACCTAGAACACCCTATAATTCACAACAATTTCTAGAATTCACAGGAGCCTATGAAAGTGAAGAACCCAGAGGCTTAAGTTTCATTAGTTTTAATGATAAACACTCCTGTGAGTGTGTTACAAGAAAATGGTGTTAAAGCAGAAAGAGTAATCACTGACAAAGCCAGTAAGAACTACACGAAACATGTACGTAGTCCAACCTCATTAATATCTTTTAAGTGAACAAAAAAGTTTTGTACAATCTGGCCTCATCTAATTCTTAAGTTTCTAATCACACTGCTCTCCTTCCACAAGACCCTACCCTATCCTGTGCCACTTTCAGTGTACTCCTGCCACATCTGCATTCTTTCAAAATAGTAAGTACCACCTTTCCTCAGAGACTTTTGCATAGGGCTCCTTCCCTTGGAAACAAAAGAGAAGAATATCATGGTGGGTCTCTTAGGTGGGACAGCCTAGATTTGAATACTGGCTTCACAAGTTACTCGCTATGAAGTGAGGCTAAGTTCTTTGACCTCTTCATTTTTCAGTTTATTAAATCTGTAAAATGGATAGCAGAAATAGAATTGTGACACTAGAACAGTGCCTGGCAAAAAGTAAGCACTCAATAAATATTAGATGCTGCTAACTACTATTATTATTATTACTCCTTTACTTCACTCAGCTAAAATATATTGTTACTCACTCAAGGAGGCCTTTTCTGACTATTCCCCACACCAGTCTAGAGGCAGACCCCCTCTCAGTTCTCATGGCACCTTAGACACCCTTCCTTTACAGAATTTGTCATAATTTTAATTAGACAGTTATCTGTATAATCATTTGTTTAGTATCTGCCTTCCTCCTTCCATATCCACAACCAACCAATAAAGTCCACAAACGGATCCTTCGTAGAAAGTATTCAATAAAGTTTTTTTTTTTTTTTTTGTGAGGGAGATCAGCCCTGACCTAACATCCGTGCTAATCCTCCTCTTTTTGCTGAGGAAGACCGGCTCTGAGCTAACATCCATTGCCAATCCTCCTCCTTTTTTTCTTCCCCAAAGCCCCAGTAGATAGTTGTATGTCATAGCTGCACATCCTTCTAGTTGCTGTATGTGGGACGCGGCCTCAGCATGGCCGGAGAAGCGGTGCGTCGGTGCGCGCCCGGGATCCGAACCCGGGCCGCCAGTAGCGGAGCGCATGCACTTAACCACCAAGCTACCGGGCCGGCCCATAATAAAGATTTTTTAAAGGAGTAAACCTCCACATTTCACAGATGTTGAAACTGAGGTTTAAAAACAATTAGTGTATTTAGCGATTCCTCAAAAATTTAAACACAATTATCGTATGACCCAGCGATTCCACTCCTGGGTATATATAGCCAAGAGAATTAAAAACAGGTGTTCAATAAAAAAACTTGCATACAAATGTTCAAATAATAACACAAATGTTTCCATAAAAAGTGGAAATAACCCAAATGTCCAAGAACTGATGGAAAAACAAAATATGGAATATCCATATAATGACATATTATTTACCTATAAAGAGTAATGAAGTATTGATACATGCTGCAACATGAATGAATCTTAAAAACATTATCTTAAGTGAAAGAAGCCAGACACAAAAAATCACATAGTGTATGACTCCATTTAAATGAAATATCCAGAATAAGCAAATCTGTACAGACAGAAGACAGATAAGTGGTTGTCAGGGTCTAGGGGGAGGAAGGAATGGGGAGTGGCTGTTTAATGGATATAGGATTTCTTTTAGGGATGATGAAAATGTTCTGGAATTAGATAATGGTGATGGTTGCACAACATTATGAATATACTAAAAGTCACTGAATTGTATACTTTAAAATAGCTAAAATGGTGAATATTATATGTTATGTGAAATTTTCATCAATATCCAAAATCCAAAATCCAACCATTTCTCACTAACTCTTCTGCTACCCTCCTGGATCAAAGGATCATCATCTCTCACCTGGATTATTGTAATAGTCTCCCAATCTCTCTACTCCTACTTACAGTCTCTCTTTTAACACCAGCAGTCAAAGCACCCCTCTCTGACCATGTCACTCCTGTGCTCAAAATCCTCTTATGGCTCTATCTTAGAATAAAAGACAAAGACCTTACAATGGCCTATAAGGCCCTACACAATCAGCTTCATGCACCCTTCCCACATCCTTCTCTGCCTCCTTTCAATCTTATAAGTTTACATTTATAGTTCAAAAACATTTTTAAAAGTTTAATAATAATTATCAGTAATTTACTCCCTGTCTATATACTTTCCCTCTAACTAAAATTTGACAAATCATTTCAATGAGACTAGGAAATTATTTCAGTACAAACTTGAGCTCCGATCCCTTATGTGTGTATTTTAAAACAGATAGTATTCTATCGCTTTTGTGCTAAATTTCCTACTTAGAATACTAAAGCATGCTTTTCTGTTTCATTGTGGAGAAATGATAGGGGTATTCAATTTATTCCACTATGAGACACAGAACTCTAAAGTCACATGTTATCAAAGGATTCTCCATAAACTCTCTGTGGAGTGCCTGAAAAATAAATACAACTTTGGGGTAAGCAAAGATTTCTTAAGTAGCAATAATCACAAATGGGAAACAATGATGAATTAGATACCATTAAAATGAAAACTTCTGTTCCATCAAAAATCATTGAGAGAGAAGAAGGAAGCCACACATTGGGGAAAATAGCTGTAACACATATATCTAACAAAAGACTCTTATCAGAATACTTAAAGAATTCTCACATTGTAATTACCAAAGTAACAAAATTTTAAGAATGGGCAAGTGACTTGAAGGGGCTTTATAAAAAAGGATATCCAAATGGCTAATGGAAAGGTGTATGACATCATTACTCACCAGGGAACCACAAATTAAAAACACGAGCTATCCCTACACACACACCAAAATGGCTAAAATTAAAAAAGTCTAGTGATACAAGTGTGGGCAAGGACTAGAGCAGTCACACATAACTAGGAGGAGTGTAGGTACGACTACTTTGGAAAACCATTTGGCAGTATCTATCAAAGCTAAATTTATCTTACTCCTGACTATATACCAAAAGAAATCAGTACATGTCTGCTAAAAAAAAAAAAAACAACACATATAGGAATATTCTTTGTAGCTTTTTCACAGTAGTCAAAACCAAACAAACCTAAAAACTCCAAATGTCTATTATCAGGAAAATGAAATACTACACACAGCAATAACAAAAAAAAACGCAAACAAGGGCCGGCCCCGTGGCTTAGCGGTTAAGAGCGCGCTCCGCTGCTGGCGGCCCGGGTTCGGATCCCGGGCGCGCACCGACGCACTGCTTCTCCGGCCATGCTGAAGCCGCATGCCACATACAGCAACTAGAAGGATGTGCAGCTATGACATACAACCATCTACTGGGGCTTTGGGGGAAAAAATTAAAAACAAAACAAAACAAAAACAACGCAAACAAACCTAAAAACATACAGATATATTTAACAACATGCACATATCTCAAAGACATTATGTTAACTGAAGCAGACACTCACAAAAAGAATACATGCTACATGATTCCATTTAAATGAGGTTCAAAAACAGGAAAAACTAATTGATGGTGACAGAGTGACAGAAGTCAGGATAGGTAGCAGGGGTGAGACGGATACTGTCTGGGAAGGGGCACAAGGACGAACATTCTGGGTACTAGAAAAGTTCTATATCTTTATCTGTGTGGTTAGTAAAACAAACATTTTTTAAAGTTAATGCACTTTACACACTTTACTGAATATATTTTAGAACTTAAAAATAAAATAAAAATTAATATATACATAGCAAATTGAGCCTATTACAATTAAATAAGAATGACGTTTTTACACTGTAAAAGATGAGATGCTCTACTGTACTGCAATTAACACATATTAAAGTTTAGTTTGTCTGTTGCCTCAGACGGTACAAACCATGATTTCACTTAAGGGGCTAGGCAGCTTCACAACCCTACTTGGGATTTTTAAGATACTGATAAAAGGTAAAAAGTAATCATCTGACTTGGATGTTTGGAATATTATTCTTGGAACAGCACAGACTTAGAGGACTACATTTACTTCTCTCTGGATCCATTCAACTACTTGGTTTTATGTAATATTTATATTGTTATAACATTATAAAAGTACTTGTTTACAATTTTGTGAATAAATCTATTGAACAAACATGAAAGAATCTGTTCCAGAATAGAAAAGAATAACTATAAAGTTGACAATATAAAGTAATTATATATCTAATATAAATTACAGGTGGAAGAGATAAAGGTAAATGACAGCATAGAGGCCCCAATTTCCTCACCCTACACAGTAAGGAGTTAAAATACACTGCTTAAAGTTGATGGAACAGGAAATAACTATTAAAAAATAGCATTTAAATTATATTATCTAATTTAAAACAATCTGTTTTTAAAAAGAACATTTCTGCCCTTTTCAGACAAGTGGAGACTTAGCTAATAGAGGTATGCATTATCTATACACAAGTCCTAAGATTCAATTTTTAAAAATCTTATGTATCAGTTAAAGCTTTTAAAAAGCACTTCGCATAATTCTGCTAGAAGTAAGTGGCAACGAGTTCCTGTCATCGTCTCTGCTTGTCTGTTTCAAAAACCCCCATATATGAAAATAAATTATACTATTTTTTAGATACACCTCATAGATCACAATTTCAGATGCGTGTTAACGCTATCAATGATTAGTCAAGATGAGACTAAATATACTAGTTGAAGGTCTTTAAAGACTTAACAGATATAAGTTCACCTTTACCATCCCTAAGATTAATAGAGAGGCTATAAATAGAAAAAGAAATTTAGGCCCTAAACTACATAAAAAACTAATCAACTGCTAGAATGAATAGAAACAGATGAACATTTATTTGGTCTCAAGTGATAAATAATTTAGAGAAATAATTTTCATTAATCTCATAAAAGCATCAATGACAACTCTTAGGACAAAGGAAAATCTCAAAGTATACTGTTACCTTCCTGACTTTGGAAGTATAACTGTATGAGGCCATTGTGTAGGGGAGCCCCCAGTTAGCCAAACAGCCTTGATGGTTTCACAGTACAAATCAATCTATGAAGTTTGCAATGATGACATATGCTTAATGAAAGCAAGGGATAATAATGTACTTCCAGTTACTTATTCAAGGATACATGCCTATTACATATCTGTTGCTAAGAAATAAAAAGCTGAATCCATTGAATCACTAATCTTAAGAATTAAAGAGTCTAGGAAGCACTGAGAGATAAGAGAATAAATACTTTCAGCATAATGTTTCCAAGGTTAGAGTCACACATCCTGAATGGAAAAATAAGCAAAGGATTCAGTCAACATAAATAGGGTACCTGGGGTCATACAGCTTATAGCCTAAGAAGAAAACAGACAAGAATATAAGCAATTACAAAAGTGTATGGTAACAGAAATATGGCGGAGCCAAGGAGCACACAGGATGTCTGCCCAAATCAAAATGAAAATCTAAACTAAGGCCTGAAGAATGACTAAGAGCATGAGTAGGTTAGGAGAACTGAAGAGTAAAACAGGAAGAGAGTATAGCACGTCAGAAAGTCAGGAGACAGCACAGAAAAAAGTGAACAAAATCAAAGCAAACCAAACGCAAATAAAATGCACAGCACTTTTAAGAAACCAAGTTGCATGTGGCTAGAATAGAGAATGTGAGAAAAGGCAAGGCAAAAGATGAAGCTGCACAGGTAAGCAACACAGAACAGTGAAAGCTATTTGTCAAGGAGAATTGGAAGGTGACAAAACTGGGTCTAAGGGAATCACTCAGAAGCCAATTGGAGAGTCCCAGCTAAGAGAAGATGGCCTGGATCAGGTTAACGGCAGTAGGAAGAGAGAGAAATGGATGGATTTAAGGGTAATTAGGATGTGGAATGGACAGAATTTGGTCAGGATGACTCTGAGACATGCAGGAGAAAAATGAATGAGGGATACCATCAAGGTTTCTAATTTAGACAAGTCTTTAACACCTAGTGGTAACATTCTTTGACACTAAGAAGCAAGAAGAATGAGTGAGTTTGGTGGTGGTGGAGGTGGAGGAGGGTTGGACAAGGTATAGCCTGAGAGATATACACATGAAGATACCTGACAGGGGCAGTGAGATATGTGGGTCCCAAGCTCAAAAGAAAGTTGATCTGGAAACATAAATCTGGGAATTTCCAATGTATGCCTAAGGAAAGTGTATAGAGTGAGAAAAAATAGCAGGTTGGACAGAAACCCCAGGAGCAGTATTTTAGAAAGAGGGAGAAAAAGACGATTTTGCCAAGTCAATTAGAGTAAATCTGGAGTAGGCCTAGGGTGGTGGCTTTGGGAGTAGGTGGCTGGGGTGAAGGGGATTTTACTGGAAATGAGTAGATCAGGGAAATGAAAAGCTATGGCAGTGGTTATCTAACTTAAGTGTGCATCAGAACCACACTAGGAGAGCTGATTGTTCAGATTGCTGGGCCCCCTTCCCAGAGTTTCTGATTTAGTAAGTCTGGAGTTGGGCCTGAGAATGTGAAGTTCCTAGTTGATGCTAGTCAGAGGACCACACTTTGAGAACTACAGGCCTAGAGTATAGAATAGATATATATAGGAGCACTGAAATCACATTTGATGACAGCAAGCCCTGGGAGAAAGAAAAGACAGTGAGTGAGGTGCCAGCACTATGAATAATTAAGTGGAAGTGACCAAGAAGTCAAGCAGATAAAACACAAAGGACTGTGATATAGCTGGATAACACAAACCTCAAAGGATCTACAGATTATAAACTGAAGTAGACAATCTGAATACAGCATTTGGGACTGAGGGAGATAATTACTTCACCTACTGACCATATGGTATATAGGGGAAAAAAAGCTAGCTTCAACTAGAGAGGGTTATAGGGGAATATGTCTTCTGGAAAGAACTGGGTTTCAGTTTCAAGACCCAGCTGAGTTTAATTCCAATTAAAAGAAGAAACCATTTTTTAATCTATCAAATTGGAAATTAAAAAACGTTAATGCCATGACTGGGAAGGATTCAGTTTCTTTTCATACTAAGAAAAAAAAAATTTAAGCACATATCAGTTACTGGACCTTAGGATTAAACATTTAAAAAACACATTCTCTCATTTAATTAACTAACCTTTTAAATTCCAAAAGAAATAAATTATTTATTTAAAAGAAAGAAAATGGAAGATATATACCAATAGTATACAACTATATAAGGTGAAAAATAAAAATCCCACTTCCTAATCCCCGACTCCCCAATTGGTATCACTATTAAAATTCTCTTATGAGTATTCTCAAAGTTTTGTGTGCATGTACCAGGCTGCATATCCAAAGAGCTCAAGAAACCCCAAAGAGGATAAACACAAAGAGAACCACATCTAGATATACCATAGGCAAATAGCCTTAAGCCAAGGACACAGCAAATTGTGAAAGCCACAAATAAAGGACAACAATGATTAACAGCTGACTTAGGAACAAGAGGCAAGAGGGCAACAGAATGACATATTCAAAGTCATGAAACTATTGAATGAAAGGCCAAAGAGCACAAAAATTTGTAGAAATGGCCAAATTGCATTACAAAAAGGTTGCAACAGTTTATACTCCCTATTGTACTATATTCTCACACACATTAGATATTGCTCAATTCTTTAATCCTTACCAATCTGAAATGTAAAAACTTTTTTAAAAAGTTGCAGTATCTAATTCTGATTTAGATTTATTCAACTAGGCATGACAGCTAATGTTCATGACCATTTAAATTTCTTTCACTGCGAACTGCTTATTCATGTCCTTTCCATAGAATTATCTTCTTCTCATTGATTTGTAAGAGCCCTTATATTATTAGCCACATTTGTTTTACGTGTTGGAAATATTTTTTCCATTTCCCTCCAAATAAAATTTCATAAAACAACCTTCTAACCACATCGCACTGCCCAAATGCCTCCCCACTCTAAACTATCCTCCACCATACCACCAAAGTTGTATTTCTAAAATGCAAATCTTATCACAGTATTAACAACCTTCATTGATGAAACTCATTATAAACTGTCAAACTCTTTTCATCTGCATCTCTAATAATCTGCTACTCTGTGCTCTACCCACCACAGATACTTAGATAAGTTCGTGACCTATTTTAAAAATATTGGCATTCTTTCTTTAACCAATATTACCATCCACTTCCTCAACCCAAATTTTTACTCCTTTTGTATTACTCCCTAAGTAAAGTCTCCCTAAACTCTTCAGGTGGAATAATTTGCTTCTTTCTAACTGTAACTTTGTACATACCTTTATACATAAAACAAACTCTGCTTTTAGTTATTTATTATTATGAACATCTTGGGGGAAGGAAATGTATCAATTTTTTTGTTCTCCTGTGCATATGTGCTAATAATAAGTAGGCTCCCAGTAACCGTCTGTGCAATGGATGAAAAGATACAGGAGCCTATATTGATGAGATGTATTGATGAATCTGTATAGATGAAATTGATGTATTGATGAAAGAACACAAGAAATCAGAAAGTATCAAAGGACAAGATAAAGACAACTGGAAGGATGCTGGTACTTCAAGACGACACATGGCGGGCTGGCCCCGTGGCTTAGCGGTTAAGTGCGTGCGCTCTGCTACTGGCGGCCCGGGTTCGGATCCCGGGCGTGCACCAATGCACTTCTCCGGCCACGCTGAGGCCGCATTCCACATACAGCAACTAGAAGGATGTGCAACTCTGACATACAGCTATCTACTGGGGCTTGGGGGGGGTGGTGAGGAGGAGGATTGGCAATAGATGTTAGCTCAGAGCCGGTCTTCCTCAGCAAAAAACAAACAAACAAACAAACAAAAAAGATGACACATGGCTTATTTTTGCTAGCTTAAAACAATAATGGAAGTAAGAGCTACTGAAAGATAGAAATAGTATTAACACAGAGCTGACAACAGTAAATATGTTTTAGTAAACCAAAGTAGGGTGAGGTTAATAAAGTGGAATCAGTGAGCTTTATAAACTGTGCTGGTTAAGTCAATTTATAGCTTTATTAGATTAAGAAATTTGCTCATTAAAGTCCATGGCTTTACTTTTGTTACCCTCAAATCTCAGTGCCTAAACACAGACATACCTTTCTATATAGGCAATTATCCAGGAGTAATTATACAATTTGTTTGTGGATCGTTCAGGCCCTCGATCTGTTTATCCTCCTAGACTGAAGTCAATTAGGTAACAGCACTGACACAAAAATTAAGCAACCTGGGACTTTATCCCAGGTTCAGGAACTATGCTTGTTTCTTCAAGTTTCTTTCTGCCTTCAAAAGAGAACTTTTCACAAGGAGAGTAGTTAGCCAACAGCCCACAGCTACAGTGCCTCTGGGATCCGTGGCAGTGTTCTAACTGAAGCCACGTTCCCCCTGGGCAGCTCCCAGTAAGTGACCAAGCATGGCAAGAGTACCAGGGCCTGGCCATTTCTGCTCATTGAGGCATTCCTCTATGGGCAATCTATGCAATGAAGTCCCCACAGAGCTGCCAGACTCTCACAGCTGTATCATAGTCTGAGTCTGTTCCTATTGAACCCTCTTCCCTTCTTTCTCTTTCTCTCCTTTAACAGGCATCAGACCTGCACCAATGTCTGTCCACTCCTGTTCCTCCTCCTCTTTATCCTACACAGATGCTATCCCACAATAAATCTCCTTCCCTTTTAACTCTATCTTGGCATCTGCTTCCCAGAGGGCCTCAACTGACACATGCTATTCTACAATTCCAAGGTTTACTGAAATGTAGCTATCAGGTCTTGCCATGTTTACCAGAATAGTAACTGGGCATTTAACCAAGTTACAAACAGGCTTTTGTACTATAAAGGAATGTAGATTAGAAAATCTCTTCAGACTTTAAAAATTTCACCTCCTTTGAAGTGCTGAGTGAAAATTAATTTGGTTAAACCAACTAACCAATATTCAACATGCAGAATCTATCAAAAATACTTACATAACTGTGTTGTCATCCACTAAGATATCACAACCATGAGCAGGGCACGAAATAGTCTGAAAAAGATTGAAATTTAAACTATGTCTTCATTCAACAAATATTTACTGAATGCTTACCATTGCCAGGCACTTTGGTAGGTTCTGAGGATACCTTAACATTTATAGGATCTTAACCTTTTCTTTTCTGTTAAAGAAAATGTATGTGCGTGAATATGTTTATCACCATAAGGTAATTAGAACTGCTGACTTGGATATTTGGTTTTTCAATCTAAAACTTGAATGGCAAAAGCAAGAGATCTGACAGAATTGCCCAACAAGTTTAGCCTGATATATACAAATGTTAATGACCGCTGAGAAAACATTACCTAGACTGGATCTTTAACTGGAGTGCCACATTGTAAATAGAAAAAAAGTCTCAATTATCTTTTAGTTGTTTTAATCTAGAAAACAGTTCCCCATACAATTCACAATCCAGAATGCTTCACCTGTTTATATTTATGCAAGGGTCTAAATGCTGTAGGAAATTCAACAAAAACTAAAAAACAAATTGGCATCTTTACCTGTCCCATGCCTTCCTCCATTATTTTGGTAGTTAAATATTCGCTCCAGCACTGCATACAAAACTTATGTCCACATTCAAGGCCAGTGAAATACTGTAACAAAAATAATACATGGACTTTTAAAAGACATTATCAAAAAAATCACTATACATAGTGACTCAATAAGGCTCTGTTAGGTCACATTTTTTCATATTGGCTATAATGTCCAATTTAACAAGACTAGATGGGCCCCTAAAATGAACTTCTAGGTAGTGAAATCTAGACATGCAAATATATTGAACACAAAACACCTAATTAACGAGAAATGCATCTATACTAGATATTTATAGTTTTTAGGAAAAGCAGACAAGAAGTTTTTATGAAATATAAGAATATGACATGTACCAATAAGCATATGAAAAGATGCTCAACATCCTTAGGCATCAGGAAAATGTAAATCAAAACCACAATGAGACACTACTTCATACCCACTAGAATAGCTATAACCCTATAAAAATACAGATAATAACAAGTGTTCGCAAGAATGTGGAGAAATCAGAACCCTCATACACTGCTGGTGGGAATGTAAAATGGTGCCAGAATATGGAAAACACTCTGGCAGTCAACACCTAGGTATATACCCACACAAAATATGTCCACACAAAAAACTTGTACCTAACAGTTCATAGCAGCATTATCCATAATAGCCCAAAAGTGGAAACAACCCAAATGTCCATCAGCTGATGAATGGATAACAAAATGTGGAATACCCATATAATGGAATATTATTTCACCATAAAAAGGAATATGGTATTGATATATACTACAATGTGGACGAATCTTGAAGACGTTATGCAGGGTGAAAGAAGCCAGTCATAAAAAACCACACATTGTTTGATTCCATTTATATGAAAGGTCCAGGATAGGCAAATTCATAAAGAAAGAAAGTAGATCAGTGGTTGCCAAGGGCTGGAGGGCTTGGGGTGAAATGGGAAGTGACTGTAAAAGGATATGGGGTTTATTTTGGGGGTTATGAAAATATTCTAAAATTAACTGTGGTAATGACTGTACAACTCTGTGACTATATTAAAAACCACTTTAAAAATTGTATGGTATGTGAATTATATCTCAATAAAGTTGTTATAAAAAAGTATATCAGGGCCGGCCCGGTGGCGCAAGTGGTTAAGTGCGCGCACTTCGCTGCGGCGGCCCGGGGTTCGCTGGTTCGGATCCCGGGCGCGCACCGAAGCACTGCTTGGTAGGCCATGCTGTGGCGGCGTCCCATGTAAAGTGGAGGAAGATGGGCACCGATGTTAGCCCAGGGCCGTCTTCCTCAGCAAAAAAAAAGAGGAGGATTGGCGGATGTTAGCTCAGGGCTGATCTCCTCACAAAAAAAAACAAAAAAAACCCAAAAAAAACAAAAAAAAAAAAGTATATCACACAAATATAGGACTTCATGGAGCTGCATGGAATGTAGCTAACCTAGAAAATAAATAAAATCTTATGGAAACCAAAAGATTTATTCAGATAGCTAAGAATAATAGTAACATTTTAGTCTAATCTTATATTACTCATATGATTTGAAATACTATTAATTTGAGGGATGGTTAAATGAAGTATACTATATTCTATAATGGGATATTAACAAGTACTTTAAATAATATTAGACAGTCTAGAGGACTGCATTTCAAAAAGAAAAATAATGGTTGGCATATTTTAGTTTAAGAATATTTTACGATATTTACAACTAAATTATTTTTAAGTAAATAAGTAACATAGGCTCATGGTTAAAAACAACTATTTAACAGTATGAGTTTATGTCGAGAAATAAGTCTCTCTCATCTTCATCCTTGTCCTCTACTTCTCTACCCAGAAGTAATCACTATTTTCCAACATCTTACATATTCTTCCAGAGATGTTCTAACGTACACAGGTACAGACACACAGTAAGAGTACTACATAATCTCTTCTGCATCTCAGTTTTCTTTACTATTATTATTTAATAGATTTCTGATGTGGTTCTACATTGGTACACATGGGTCCACCTCTTTTTACAGTCTGTATGAAAGTACCACAATTTAGTTAAACAGTCTACCATTAAACGGACATTTAGACTATGTTTTTCCTACTATGCTACTGTATTGACTATATATACATCTTTGTGATCGTATGAATGTATCTTGGGACAAATTTTTAAAAGTGAAATTATTAACAGGTATACATTTATAATTTGATAGATTATGACCAAGCTTTGTTCAAGGAGGCTGTAGCAATTTCTACTGTTCAAGAGAACTTGGTTTCTCACACCCATGTCAACATGGTATATTTTCCAACTCCTTGATCTTTGCAAATCGAACAGGTGAAATTGAACTAACTACATTAGTTTTGATTTTTAATTCCTTTTATTATGAGGGAAGTTTAAACATCTGAAAAAAGATTTAAGGCTGTATATTTTTTTTTCTGTGTACTCTCTTCACCTATTTTGCCCATTTTTTCCACTGGATTTTTTCTTAATGATTTAGTGGAGATTTTTACTTATTTAAGAAACTGACTATTTATAAGTGTGGAAAATATTTTCTCCCAGTTTCAATTCTGAATGCTCATATTTTGTTGCCATGCAGAAGCTCTTTACTTAAATGTAGCAAAATGTATTAGCTTTAAAATTTACGGCTTCTAAATTAATTAATTTTGATAGAAGGCATTAGGTAGGAATCTAAGTTTCCACTCCAGATGGCTACCAGGTTGTTCCCACACCACTTATTGAATAATCCACCTTATTTGAAATGCCTCCTCTATAATACACTAGATTCTCCTCATGCATATTTTACTCTATACTGTTCCAATGCACTGCCTATTCTTGTATTTGGTAGAACTAGTTCCTCCCCAACTCCATCAATGTATTCTTCTTTTCCAATATTTACTATTATTCTATCTTTCCAAATACTCAAGTCATCCTTTTATCTTAAGTATAAAATATTTAAAGTTTTCTTTACATGGATCTTTTACATTTCTTGCCAAATTTATTCCTAGCTCTTTTATTCTTGTTGTGGCTCTTATACGTGTTATTTTTTATTCCATTTTCTAATTAGCTGTTATCTGAAATATACTTATGAAATTTCTGATGTTTCTTATGATAGTAGATGCAAATCATCAGGATACAAAATCCTATATTATAGGATAAAAAAATGCCTAGAAGCAGCTGTGGAAGAAAATGTATCAGACTCCTGAGACTGGTTTTACAGACCAAATGACATAGAGAATATTTATCAAGTTTAAAATATAGTACTATTCAGATTGACAACAATTCTAACTCATTCATAAAACAAGTAAAGGTAAATTTTGGGGAAATCAGTATTCTTGTCCATTAAAAAAAGATCTGGGAAACAAATAAAAGAATCTATTCTCATCAGTCCCCACCAGTGAAGAAGATCTGGCACTAACTTGTTGCCAGATCACTAATGGAGGGTATCTGACTTTCAGTTATAATGAGAAGTGGCATTCTGTAGAGAACAAATACAGCAGAGTAATATACCAACAATTCTGTTTTATTCGTAACTTAAAAACAAATATGCATCCTCTTGTGCTTTACTCTTTTTTCAAATAAGAATCCTTAAGATAGAGATTAGGGTCACAGTGGTTACTAAGTGATCACTACAAGTAATATCTCTATCTTTGGGACTTCTGACCAGGGCCCCTTGTATGGTAAGATAAAGCAAGAAAAAGAAGGCTTTTTATTCTTTAAAGGCTTCTTTTCAATAATTTTTCTAATTAGATTGATAAGACTAAACAAGATAAATTAGAAAAACAAATCACACATGCATGTCTAAAGATAACACAAAAACTAACCTGTGGTATAAAGACATTCATTGCGCTCGAGAGTTGTGTCATTATCATGGACATATGTGGGTATCTTCCAGTCTGTCTTATTTCCCTTTTCCCTCCTCCTCCTTCAACATATTTTTTCCCGTATTGCCATGCGCTTACCTACTTGGCTCCCTGGGCCTTTCCCTGACTCAGGGGATCAGATCATCTATTCATCAAACTTATCCCTGTTTATATCATAAATAAATCTGACCAAGAATACACTAAAAATATATGAAATGTTACCTACAACAGAAATTAATGGTCCTGAAGAAAAAGAACTGAAAGAACACACACTGTTAAAGGTTTCATTCATCTCCACCATTTTACATACACAGCAACTAATGTCAAACAACAGTGAGAACACTAAGAATTATCTTTCCTCCATCAGAAGTTGCCCATATAATCTCTCAAGTAGAAGCCATTTTGTTTATAAAAACTGAGCCAATGATCAGGGCATCAGTTCTCTCATCTGTAAATGGAATGAGTTAAAAAGGAAGATAGGGTTGGACTTAGATCAGATGTTTTCAGTGTTCCTAGGAACACAAAGATTTAGAGATGCCTCAGTGGTGGGGGATGAGAAGGTGGACTACCCTCACAATCTTCAACTTCACATCTATTTAATGTATCTTAATCTTAGAAAATACAAATTATTTACTTCATTAAAAGGAGATACTGTAGCCCAAGCGGTATTTCCTAGTAGAGTGAGGGGTTAGTACAGCTAGATCTTACACTTTGATTAAAAATAACATTATTATAAAATGAGTAACTGTTGCCAGGATTAAGAAACCCCTGAACTGGCCACAACATAAGCGTGTGTGTGTGTGTAAGGGCAGGGAGGAACCTATGAGTTTAAGAAGTGCTCCAAAGTCTCAGGAAATGATTTTTAAAGAAGACACCACCCAGGACAGTTAACTCCAAAGTGTTACAAACTAAGCTATCAGAAGCATTTATTTAAAAACCTGTCTTTACGTGGCACTGTATAAAGCCAAAGTTGCTTTCTAGAAAGATAAAGGTACTAAAGACAAACATTAATAAAAGGCAAGTATCAGTGTTCAAAGAGATTAGCAGATATTGAAATGTAGGAGTTATACAATGTAAGTAAAGAAATTACTCATCCAATTAACAAAGCTTCAATGAAGAATCTCAGGTGACATTTACTTGCACAACTGAAGAGGTTAAAATTATCCTTCTATCTTACTCTAAGAACTATGAGAAAAGAAGTCCTAGTTTCATCATGATTATATTTTTCATAACGCTTGGCACAGTTTCCCTAACTCTTTAACTTACTTTCCAAACCATGTTGCTCTGTTTGCTTTCTTGTCCTGTCACTTACATAGCAAAACTTCCTTTAAAAAAATAACTTCTTTGTATTTATTGCCTCCACTTCGTTTCCCACTTTCAAGTCAATGAATCTTCAGCCCATGCAGTATGTTTTCCCACCTTGCCACACTACTTAAAATAACTTTCCAAGATCATCAGTAAACTTGCTGTTAATTACAACTTCACTTTTCAATTCTTTTCTCTGAAGCTTTTAGCACTGTTCACCATTCTTGGAAGCGAATTCTCTTCCTTTGGCTTCTGTATTGCTACATTTTCCTGATTCCCCTAACTACCACACCTATAGAGGTTAGTTCAAATGTCAATTTCTGTGGGAAATCCCCCTGATCCAAAACTGGGTTAGGTGTCTTTCCAACATGTTCCCACAGTATTACGCCCTATCAAAACACTTAACATTCTTTTTGAATACATCATTTTACTTGTCCGCCCAGCTAACCTGTAAAATTATCTGACGCAGGTATTACGTCTTTATGCTCCATGTGTTTCTAACACTTAGAGTAGTGCCTGGTGTGTTGAATGAATGAATGAATGAATGAATAGTAGATTCTCCATCATCAGTTACAAGTGCAAGCAAAATTTGCACCACAAATCTCCAGTCATGATTTTCAATTCTAATTTGTTGAGACTGTTAGACAATATCAATGGCATTTAGAAAGTTACAGGGGATATTTGTAAGCAGCTAGCTTCAGTACTCGAATTACACTTAAGATTTAAACTAAGGAGGAGATAGTTATAACAGATCAGGAGGATAAATGCCAAGGAATAAGAAAACTTTGTATAATCTGAGACAAATTACATATTTGGGGTTTAGTATTATCTCACAGAAACATTTATAAACTGTAAACACTATACAAATGTCAAGTGGCAAAGAGAATCTGTTAAAAGAAAGATAATAGAAAGGTCAAAACAGGAATTTAATATATTTTTAATAGTAGTGCTGATTGTTTTTTAAAATACTCAAGTGAGGATTGTGATTTAAGGAGAGGGAAAAGATACAATTCTCAGGCTGGTGGAGATTTGAAAGAATACCTTATTCAACTCATTTGAAAGATAAAAAAACTGAGACTCAGTACTACCCAAATCCAAATAGCTAGTGTTAGAGCTATGGTCAAAACTTGAGAATGTGGAAATTCAATTCAGCACTTTACCTGCTAAATTATTTTAACTCACTGATTTTTCTATTTCTCTAAGAGTACTTAATTAACTTCCTTTTAAAACCTCTTTCTAAGCACTTGTACATGTCAACAAATTAGTTCCCTTCAAATAGGCCTCTTTAGAGATACACATATACAACTCTAAGATAAACAATGAAAAACCATCAATACGTTAAAATATATAGTAATTTTTGACAAAGACCTGGTATATAGTAATTATGAGAAAGAGCTGCTTAACTATTAAAGCAGAGCATATGAACAAGATAGTTACAATTACTACAGAATTAAGATATTTCTTAGATATCTTGAAATATCTTAAGGGGTGAATTCCAAAGAACTAAACACATTTATGCCACAAATATAATTCTCCTATGGTCACTAATAAAGTAAGGCCTCCATAGGAAGATTATATTTATTTAAGCTTAAAATTTCTTTACTAGACATGCCAAAGTAAATTATCTAAATTCAATAGGTTTTAAGAGGGATACTTTTACTTAAGAGAAACATGATAATTGGTCACCTTCTCTGCTCCAACTCCATCACCACGTGCTATATTTAAGAATCTCTGTTAAAATGGAACTATATAAGTGAAAATCTCTTGTTATAAAGAATCCTGAAAGCTCCCTAATGAAGCAGTATTAAAGACATTTTCTAAGTGTTTTGGATATGTATTAAAAAAAAAACAAAAAACAGTTTTAAATCTAGTTTAATTTGGATGAAAAACAATTCTACTCATTGCTACGTATTACACAACTCTTACCCGGTGGTAAAATAAACTCCGAAAAGATGTAGGTATGTAATGACAATGTGGACAAGTTGCTGCTTTAAAAAGCAAATTGGGGGGGGGGGGGGGGAGCAGCTCATTCTTTCTTTTCCTTTCCTTATCCTTAATATATTGATAGGTTACTGCTTTACTACAAGCCCAGACAACCACATCTTCCTTTGTTTAATAATGATAGTTGATTTACCCTCTGAAATATAGTCAGTGCTAGCCTTAAACTACCAGATACTCACCGAGTTAGGGTAGTTCAAGTAGCAGATCTGACAAGGCATATCCTGTGCTGATGACCTTGTATTCATCTGGCGTGTTCGAGACTTTTTACTTGGATTAATTACATGACACTCAGCAAAGAGCTTCTCCAGGTTTCCATCAAAGTACCTGCATTATTTAAACAGAAAGGATGAGAGCCCAGCAATAGCACACTGTTAGAGCTCTCCAAAAACCTGATTCTCTATAGGGAAAAGCAATGAACTGAATTAAAATAAACCAAGATCATAATCTTTTTTGCTCAGAGGAAATGAGTTGTATGGCTACAAATTGTAGCAAATAGAGGTATATATGTAGGAAAACAGATTGAGTTCTTGTTGCTGTTGATATTTTTACTGTTTTTATACTGGGAAGTTAAGCTATTAGTATTTTAACAGTACTACTAGTAAAACTTAAAGATGAAAGCTCTTACTATCTCTAATGGTACCTTATGAAGAATAATGGTATTTTAAATGGCTAGGCTATATTCATTTATATAAATGAATTCATTTTATTAATAATTTTAGTTATACCAGTTTAAATATATTAGCAAGTAAACCACCTACAAAGCATATCTTATCCCATAAATCATTTAAAGATTTTTTTTTTTTTTAAGATTTTATTTATTTATTTTTCCCCCAAAGCCCCAGTAGATAGTTGTCTGTCATAGCTGAACATCCCTCCAGTTGCTGTATGTGGGACGCGGCCTCAGCATGGCCGGAGAAGCGGCGCATCGGTGCGATCCCGGGATCCGAACCCGGGCCGCCAGCAGCAGAGCGCGCGCACCTAACCGCCAAGCCACGGGGCCGGCCCCCATAAATCATTTAAAAAATGAAATCATTACATTTCATTCTATAAAATAGACTTATTTTCTAAATATTCTTTTGAAATAATTTTTAATTTACTAGGAAAGGGGAGGAAGGAGGAAACAAAAAATATATTTTAAAATGTTTTTATATCAAATAGTCTATATATTAGCTTTTCATAAAGGATGCTATATATCTAAATATACACAAGTAGTTTCACTATCTAAGATATCAAGACCATGGTATGCCAAGTACTATCCCCAGAGTTTCAACTAAACTGCAAACTTCTTGACAGAGGATAGTGGTAAACACATTGCACAATATTTTCATTAATCCAGATGAGACATGGTCCCTGGTCTCTTGAAATATCTTAATATTCTAAAAGTAAAAGGAATAGATACAAAAACTTCCAATCTGTGAATCAACGTAACCAGCAAAAATATTAATGCAGAATCTGGTCAATTACCTTTTAACTTGAAAAGCCCAGGTTTCAATAACTACAACGTTCTTTACATACAAATAGGAGGTTCTCAAGTTAAAAAAGAATTAATACTCAAGAGATTTCCAATATTTTTAATGAAGGTCTTGTTGAGGCTTTGTGTCAAAGCACTTACTATATTCCCAGAAAATCACTCAAATGAGAACAAGCCACATCACTCTCCTAAGACTAACAAATATCTTTTTATAAATACTTTGACTACAGTATATTTCAATGAAATGATCAAATTATCAAAAGGTCAACACATTATAAAAGGGGAATTCATATGAAGTCGTCCCTGATGATTCAGCTAATCAAAATATATAGAGCAGAAAATCAAATGCTTTCCTACAAATGTTATCTCTGAGAAAACCTAAGATGCCAAGTTTTACCGGAAAAGTAGAAAGCATACGAAGCTAACACTAAATATGAATAGGTAAACCAATTAAACATCTTGTTTTTTAAAAAAAATATTCATGCTCACAAGAAAAGACAAGCTTCTGTCATCCAAAACTCGACCACACAAAATTAGTGAGTCCTAATACTTTGGTGAACATTCTAGATAGCATTCTATGCATACACAGCCAAAAAGGCATGTGTCTATAATTTCATATAAATAGTATCATACTCCAGATTTATAACCTGCTTTCTTCACTAAACAGTATGTAACAGACATCTTTGTCAATGAACATAGGTCCACATTTTTCACTGCTGCATAATATTCCACTATAGGTATGTATTACAATTTACTTAACCAACCTTATACTGAGGGACATTTAGATGTTTCACAATAAACAATCCTAGATTAAATGCTAGATTAAAATCTTGGTCCATCTGATGGGGGGGGTGGGAATATCTAGACTTAACTTGCATTTCTTTATTAGCGAAGTTGAACATATTTTTCTGTGAAGATCTTACTACTATGAGTTCAGCATGTAAACAGCCAAGAGTAACCCTCTGCTTCATGGAATGCTTTCTTCCTCCAGTTTCTAACTTGCCTTTCAATCTTGTTTAATGGTGTTTAACTGCCTCTTTTAATTTTTACATAGGCAAATTTATCATCCAACCCCGTTGTGATCTCTGGATTTCATATCAAGCTTTAAAAGATGTCTATATCCTAAGATTATAAAAATTCATCCATGATTTAGGCCTTTCCTTTATTAAAGATTTTATTTTTTATTTATTTATTTTCCACCCAAAGCCCCAGTAGATAGTTGTATGTCACAGCTGCACATCCTTCTAGTTGCTGTATGTGGGACGCGGCCTCAGCATGGCCGGAGAAGTGGTGCCTCCGTGCGCGCCCGGGATCCAAACCCAGGCCGCCAGCAGCAGAGCACGCGCACTTAACCGCTAAGCCACGGGGCCGGCCCATAGGCCTTTCCTTTAAACTGCTTCCATTAAAACTGTTGATTCACAGAGAAATTATTTTTGTGTAATAAGGAATAAAGCAGGGATTCCATTTCATTTTAATCTGAATGTCTAATCATTTACTGAAGAGTGTTTCAACTGCCTGTAACACTTCTTCCTACTTTAGGTCTCAGGTTAAACCTCACTTCCTCAAATAAGTTTTCTTTGACAATTCCTCCCCTCACAAATTAGGTAAGGTTCCCTTGTATTACATCCTCATTGTACTTTGTACTCCTGCACAACATTTATCACATTACTCACTCTGTTTCACTATTTATTTTATGTTTTCTCTGCTACAATATAAACGCCAGGAGGACTACTTCATTATTGCTATAGCTCTAGTGTCTACAAGAATTGTATTATAAGCATTCAGTTTCTTTCTAAAGAGTCACTGACATAAAGAGTAACTTGTTAAAGATAACTGGTAGTAATAAGCCTGAATTCCTTTGCTTTAGGCATACTTCTTAAAGATACATAAATTGGAGTTCATAGCTTTTTGATCCATTCTGGAAGCCACCAAAGAACTTTCAAATACTCCCCAGGTAAACAGAATAGGGAGCTTAAGAATCCACTCATGTTGGGCATAGGAGGCTTAGAAATCTTTTTCTTTTATTAAGTTCCATTTTAGGAGAAATGTAGCATTTTAATATATGGTTTTGTTTGTTTCTTTGTTTTTGCTGAGGAAGATTCACCCTGAGCTAACATCTGTGCCACTCTTCCTCTATTTTGCACGTGGGTCACCGCCACAGCATGGCCGCCAATGAGCGGTGTAGGTCTGCGCCCGAGAACTGAACCTGAGCCATTGAAGCAGAATGCACAGAATTCAACCACTAGGCCAGAGGGCCAGCCACTATGTTTTGTTTTTATTTTTACTTGTTACATGGTCTGTCCACCAATGACTTTGCAATGGTTATTTGGAAGATATTGAAATCTAATTTATTTTTACAAAACATAACTTAAAATCAGTACTTAAACCTATTTCTTAATTTGTTAGTTTTCAATAATATATTGATGGTCCTTAAGTTATATGACCCTACACTTAACCTAGTTTTGGTTGGAACTCCCTGGAGCTTTTCCCAGTTGATTATTATTCTATACTATCTTTTCACTAATTATATTATTTTTACATTATATAGCTTTTCTTTCAAGAATGACAAAAACTGCTTTTTGTTTCCTAAACCTGATTACTCTAATTACTTAGACATAATTCAAATGTTTAAATGTATTCAAATGCTCAATTGGCCAAATCCCCCCCCAGCCTCCTCCCACCCCCATATTCTCTATATTGACAGCATCCATTTTCTTCTGGTATCTGTTATTGAAGTCTGCAGGCAAAATAATTTTCCTCATTTTATAATTCAAATCCTTTTTCAACTGGCATATATATAGGTCAAACTTTCTTCATTCTTTAAGTTTAGTAGTTCTATGAGGTTCATTTTAGCATTTAACTTGCTCTTCTGAAATGCCATTCAGGTAATTACATCAAGATCCTTTAGTTATTAAGACTGTGCCTTGCTTGATTTGTACCCAATCTTTGTTAATTTGTCCTCCATGTCTACCATCCGCTAATTCCTTGTCCTTTTCTTGTCTTATACCTCTATTTTTCCATAGTATGTATCTGCTCTATTTCTTGCAGTTGCCAATGTAGTTTTAAGTTTTGCAAGATTATTACTTGTCCCTTCTCAGTTCTGTCAGCATCCTTTTCATCTTGTTCTGTTGTTTTACCAGTTCATCTTTGATTTGAGTCTATGTTTTCATTGAGTCTACGTTTACTTTAATTCCCTTAAAAGAACAAAGAAGGTTGTTTCTAATTCTGATAGTTTTATTAAGGACTATTATGCTCAAGCATATGGGTAGATTCTTAACTCTCCACACTTTGTTTACCTGGTCAATATTTGAAAGTTCCTTCAGTTTGCTAGCTTTTATGTACATCCTTGTGAAAAACAGGCCAAAAGGAAAAGAGACTGATTCAATGTCAAGCACTGCAGTTCAGGCACCTTGTTTAATGAGTTACAACATACCTCTCTCTGCTCCACTGACTTTGGTAAACACCTGCAAAGCTTATCCTAGGACACTGCTGCCCTCCTTTCTTGCAACTCTTGCCCACTCTTTTGAGAAAACCATATTGATGAAAATAAAAACAGAATGGCAGTGTGTTTTCCCTTTAGTTCAGCCTTTCCTTAGTGGGCGAAGGGCACAATTAGAGTATCTCAACCTCATCTCTCACATGGCCCCGATTTCTCTAGATTAAGATTGTTAGAAGGGCAATTTGAGAGGTTTCTCAGTAGAGATTATAAATCCTCTTGTCTAGGGTTCTTTCTGTTCATTCAGTATGTATAGAGAAATGTAGTTAAGACAACTGGCACTTAGCCAATTTTCCAGAATACCTAGATCTTAATTTTTCATTTTACTTGACAGCTAGATACAAATACACTAAATAGTATGAATTAAATTTCAAGGCAAGAATAATTACAGCCTAAAAACTATGTCTGGTTTTGGGGAGGGGGGAGACGGCTGGTAGGGTACATCACTGGCTATTATTCCTTTTTGAATTCTGAATGACTGTGGCATTGTTTGCCATTTCAATACCTAATTTTGCCACTAGGAGTTTATTTTAAAAGTCACTGGGGATTCATACTTCATAAAAAGACCACCATTGAAGTAGTACTTATTTTCACAACAGAACCAGAAAAGCAAAATGTTAAGCTAGTTTCAAGTTATATATTGGTCTTTTCCACTCTATATTCTTGAGTTATTAGAGTTCAGTCCTCCTTACAGTTTGTTAACGCTCCCATTGTAACAAGTCAATTATCTATTGCTATAAGCCTTAAAAGGAGCAAAAACACACATATATATAAATTTATAAAAATACATTATACATTTTATATATATCCATGTACAAACATGCATATCCACACACTTTTACTTCTAAATAGCCAAATAACTTTAGTTTCAACATTCTCGTGTGGCATTTTATGGGAACCAGACTTCAAATGGCAAGAAAACAGTCACCATTATTGTACACCTTAATTATAGTTCTGACAAAGCACTAGAAAAGATCTGTGACACCAACATCTCTCCTAGGAACTGCCATTTCAACTATTCTTTGGCCCCATTAACCTGCTTCTAATGGTGTAATTTTTTCCACTTTTAGAAAAGGTATATTTAAGCAAAAATGTCAAAGGGGCAAAGGAATAGATTAAGTTCATTTAAATCATGTGGATGACTAAGAACTGCCATCATATATACAAAAAGCAAAAGTAATAGATAAGACATGAAAACGACAGTCTTAAAATAGTAAAATATTTTGAACAAGAGAGTAGACACACTGGGAGAGAACACTTTCCTCAGTGTTTACACATAAATATTAGTTTCAGAGCTTAAGCCTCATCTTCTACAGAAAGAAACCAGTAGAGATAGTACAGTATGGTAGTATTAAGCAAGCTATTAAATACTGAAGTAAACAGTTCTTTCTGTTCTAGGGAATGAGATTGGAATGAGGGTTTGGAGCACTATTTTTTCACTTTTAACTCTTGAAAAACTATTACACTTTTAAAAAACTATAATTGTGTTACTTCGATAAAAATTTAAATTTAAAAAGGGCTCCTGGGGCCAGCCCCATGGCCTAGTGGTTAAGTTTGGCGCGCTCTGCTTTAGCGGCCTGGGTTTGGTTCCTAGGTGTGGACCTATACCACTCATCGGCGGCCATGCTGTGGCAGCAGCTCACATACAAAATAGAGGAAGATTGGCACAGATGTTACCTCAGGGCGAACCTTCAAGTAAAACGAGGAAGACTGGCAATGGATGTTAGCTCAGGGCAAATCTTCCTCAGCAAGAAAAAAAAAAGGGCTCCTGAAGTAGAATGTAAACTTTCATACAAATTAAAAGATTCACTGCATCCTTTGTGGTTTTTAAAGGTATTCTTTCAAAAGAAGGACTAAAATTAGAATGTAAGATGACTGGCACACATATAAACCTCTATTAGGTAAAGTTCAGAATTTCAGAGAACTAAAACTAAGGACTTAGGGATAGAAAATCTTTTTTTCTAAGGAAGACTTTTGGCCCTCATAAGAAAACAGATCTAATGAGGACTTACATAAGTCCATAAGAACTTGCTTTGAAAGTTTTGGGATTTTTACGCTAATTCAGAAAATAAATTTAGTTCACATTTTAATATTAATGTATTATATGTGGTTTATAGCTACATTAATATACTGAGCATAGATTTTTCTAAGAAAACAATGTTTTTTGAGATTCTAAGATATTTCCCTATCAGGAAAAACTCAACCTAACAAAAAAAGCATGATGATAAAATCTGTTTTTTTTTTTAATTTTTATTTATTTATTTTTTTACCCCAAAGCCCCAGTAGATAGCTGTATGTCATAGCTGCACAGCCTTCTAGTTGCTGTATGTGGGACGCAGCCTCAGCATGGCCGGAGAAGCGGTGCGTCGGTGCGCGCCCGGGATCTGAACCCGGGCTGTCAGCAGCGGAGCGCGCGCACTCAACCGCCAAGCCACGGGGCCAGCCCTGATAAAATCTCGAGTTTGCTTACTGGTAAGCAAAAGACCACTTGACAAAGAAGCTACTAAATAAAATTACTTACAAGTTGCAGTACAAAAATCTTACTGCATAATTTTTGAGAAACTTTCTGTCATTTGTTCCTCCCTACTTTATCCTTTTTGGTTCTGAGCCATGATAAAAGCAAGTGTATTAAGAAACTAACCAAGTGAAACAGATGTAAGATAACTCCTTCGAGGCTTGGATTAGCAAAATTGTAACAGAAACACAATAAACTATGCCGTCTTCCAAAAAGGCTGCCACCCCCTTTTATTACAGAAAGATTTAAATATAAAAAAGCCAAAAGAACAGTAAATTGAACTCCCACGTACCCACCATCCAGCTTTAACCATTATCAACATTTTGCTAATAAAAAGGCTTTTTTGAAGAACAAGATTTTATTCTCATATGAACTTTCAAGGTAGATATGAAACTATGTCAGACATTTAAAGAAGTAGTTAATGACTATTCCTTTCATAACAGAGAAGAGAGAACCCTATACTGGTGGCTTCAGAAGACAGATGCTGGTTTCATAGTGTGTTCCAGCCACACTTAAAGACACATGTGTCATCTTCACTGGTAGTTGTCCATGTTCTCTGGCTTGATTATTGCAATTTACCAAGTTCTTCTAACCTGAAGCCCCTGGAACTTCAACAACTGAACAGTATCCAAAATATTATAACTTCTTTACACATGCTCATTTCTCCCCTCTGAGAAGCTCCAAAGCTTTTATTACTTTCTCAAAAGAGACTATGGCCCCCCAAGTGACAAGAACCAATATTATTTTTGAAAACTATGACAGCGGTTTCTGTGCCCTCTGTCCAAATATGTACACGAAAGGGATATCCACACCCTCTGCTCTGCTCAATGGTCTTTTCCTCTTGCTACTCATGAGCAGCACAACATCGTAAATGAAATGAAACAACCTACATTGCGATTCATGCAATAGTGGATCTGATTCCAATTAAAGAGGAAAAATGGTTTCTTCCAGTACATGAAAAGAAATATCCTTTTATTATTTTGATAATGGTGTTTTAATATATTTAATGGAAGTCTTCAGGTTGTAAATGTTGAGAGCCTATAAACCAAACAAAGTATGTTTAAAATCTAGCTATGCTAAAACCAAGAACAAGCAATCAAAATACAAGACAGTATACAATTAAGATCCATTTTAAATAGTTCCCTCACAGATTAAGCAACTATATGTGGGAAGTGTGCTAGTTAGTAACAATGTTAATAGCTTTCAAGGAAAGAGATGGACAACTATTTGCAATATGACATGCTAAGTATGCAAGAGGTGGGAGAAGAATGCTAGGGAAGCATAGAAAATAGCAACTAATTTCAAGAAGTCAAAATGACTTAGTAAATGTGATAAGAATTCAGAGAATAAGGATATCCAGCGGGCATCACACAAGTTGTATATGATGTACAGAATTGTACGTGAGGTCTGTGAGCACAACCCAAGAATGAAATATTACTGATGCTCTCTGAATCTGTGCAAAGCTATAGCTCTTGAGGCAATTAAGGTCTGAACAGTCAAGGGCATCCCAGCGGAATGTAGAGCAATACATATAGACATACAGAATGAAGTGAAAGTATGGAAAGTTTTCAAAAGTCAGACAGTATAGCTTTGATGTGGTAGAAACCACAAAGGTAGTAAAGGCCGATAAAATGAGTTGACGATCAAAGTTAAGTTTAGGACAGATGTGATACTAGAGTCTAGGAAGGCAGTGAGGAAACTGTGTTGGCAAAACATCAGATTTACCTGTAGGTACCAAAGGTACTATTAATCCTACATGTCCAAAAACCAAGCAGAACCTTCCCTTTTAAGGTTGTTTCTTTTCCTATGCCTGTGTGTGTGTTTTAAAATTATTTTTGTGAAATAATACAATTCTAGAAAAGTGCATAAACATAAATGAGCAGCTTACAAATTGTTATAAAGCAAATACCTCTGTATAACCACAACCCAAGACAGGAACTAGAACTAGTACTTCAGAAACCCTCCAAACATCCCTTTCTCAGTAACAAGTTCCTCTTTCCCCAAGAGATAATCACTATCTTGTTTCTCTTCATAGTTTTACCACGTAAATATGCACCCTTAAACAATACAGCTTAGATATGCCTGTTTTTGAATTTTATATAAACAGAACCATCTAGGAGATATTCTTTTGGATCTCTCTTCCTTTCACTCAATATGATGGTTTTCAATATTCATCTATGTAGTCACTTGTAGCTCTAGTTTATTTTTCATTGCTAAATAGTTATTATATAAATACACCTTAATTATCTATCTGTTGACATTTGGGTTGTTTGTAGGTTGGAGCTATTATGAACAAGCTTATATATGACTTTCAATTTAGATGTGCATATTTCTTTCTAATGGGTATGTATCTGAGAATGGAATTACTGGGTCAAAGATATGCAGGTAAATGCTAAGAGAAAAAAATAAAATTTATTTTTATATTTCTTTCTAAAATCATTTATTTTAACAACTTATCTGTAGACTCCTTTGGATTTTCTATGTACACAATTCATATCATCAGTGAATATTAACTGTTTAGCATCTCCCTTATGACCATTATACTTTATTTTTCTTTTTGGTCTACTACTGGCTAGGATCACCTTCAGTATAATATTGAAAAGAAGTAAAGATAACAGATACCCATGTCTAGAAATTCACCTAAAAGGGAAATCTGGGGCCGGCCTGGTGGCGCAAGGGGTTAAGTGCGCGAGCTCCACTGCGGCGGCCCGGGGTTCCCCGGTTCGGATCCCGGGCCACGGGCACCAATGCACCGCTTGGCAAGCCATGCTGTGGCGGCGTCCCAGATAAAGTAGAGGAAGATGGGCACAGATGTTAGCCCGGGGCCAGTCTTCCTCAGCAAAAAAAAAAGAGGAGCATTGGCAGATGTTAGCTCAGGGCCGATCTTCCTCACAAAAAAAATAAAAATAAAAAAATAAAAGGGAAATCTTCCCAGCATTTCAGCATGAATTATGTTATTGCCTACAGCTGTTTTTATAGATTTATTAGATTAAGAAAGTCCCCTTTTGTGCCTAGTTTGCTTATGGTTTCCTTTTAAAATCACGAATGATTACTGATTCTTAGCAACTGCTCCTCTGCATCTACTGAAATGTTTTTCTCATTAATTTGTTCAAGTGACCGATCATATTGAATTCTTTCAGGTTAAACCAACCTAGTATTCCTGGGCTCAATCTGAGTTGGCCATGCTGGGTTATCATCCTTTTTACATATTGCTGAAATCAATTTGCAAATACTTTGGAGTTTTTTGTTTCTTTGTTTGCATCTACATCCATGCAAGAAACTGATGTAGTTTTTCTTCGAGTTTTGGTATCAAGGTTGTGATAGCTTCATGAAGGTGAGGGAATCCTCTTTTTCTGCTTTCTAAAAGAATATAAGGTAGAGAACATAAGGCTGGAGTCACTATCTCATTAAATGTTGGTAGAACTTACCAGTATATCCATCTGAACTTAGACTTTTCTTTATAGAAAATTTCACTTTATAGCTATAGCCTCATACATGTTTTCTTTCTTATGTCACTTTTGGTAAATTGCAAATTTCTAAGAACTTATCCATTTCGTGTAAAATTTCAAATTCTGACATAGTTATCCACAGTATCTTCTTATGAATTTTGTTTGTTTTTTTAATATCTGCAGGATTCAAAGTGACTTTTTTTTTTCATTCCTGATACTGGTTATCTGTGCCTTCCTTTCTTCTTGATTAATCTCACCACTGTGTCAATGTTATCAGTCTTAAAAAAATCATCTTTTGGCTTCCTGATCCCCTCTACTGTATGTTTCTTTTCTATTTTATTAAATTCTGCTCTCTGTTATTTCTTCTCGTATTTTCTCTGAATTTATTTTGTTGCTCTTTTTCTATCTTGACATATCTAGCTCATTACTTGAGACTTTTAAGATAAATGCTTAGCTCATTACCTTCCATATATATGCATTTAAAGTTATAAACTCCATTCTTCAGCACAACTTATGCTGCATTCCACAATTTTCCCCCTTAACATTCAAATAGTTGCTTAAATAACAATTATGAGTATTTGAAACTTCAATCAACACTGATAGAACTTAAAACAAAATGTTGGCTTAAAAAAATACAGAGGCTAGGTACAACACAAAGCCATTTATATTAATTAAAAGACAGCATTGTTTATGAATACATTTTCCAAGAACATTTATTTTCTTTCAACCTATTGAGGTATCATTCTACTATCACCTCTACTGTTGCTATTGAGAAGTCAGCTGTTCTCTAGAAGAACAGAAGTATAACACATACTTTCTATATATTTTCTCTATATACATTATATATATACACATACACACACATGCTTTCACTTTTTGAAAGTAATCTTTCTTGTATCTTATTGTTTTTACGATTTTCTCTTTATCTTTGCTGTTGTTTTTGTAGTTGTACCATGATGTTTAAAAACGTAGATTTCTTTTTACCATATTTCATAAAATCTGAAACAGTTTGGTACTGAAATTTCATATCTTACCAAAAAGTGATTAGACTGTAAAGTGCCATCAACTGAAAGATGCATTCAGATTTCAGACACGTTAAAATGTCAAAAAATACATCTTAGAATCAATGAAATAGTATTTATTATGCCTGGGAACTGTCAGGCTTCTTGAATCTGTGGCACTTTTGGTTTTTACGAATCTGGAAAATTATCAGCCATTCAAATATTGCTTCTGCCCCATTCTCTCCTCTCTTTTTCTAAAACTCAATGAGACTTTCTCATTATATCCTCTATATTTCTTAATTTCTCTTGTGTATTTTCCATCTTTTAGTGTATGTGCTTAATTCTGGATAGTGTTTTGATCTTCTAGTACACTAAACCTCTTTAGCTTTGTCCAATCTGCTGTTAAACTAATTCACTGAATTAATTTTGCTCATTTTGTTTAGTTATAAAAATTCTGGGTTTTTTCCAAATCTGTATGACAGCTCGTACTTTCCAATTCCCTGCTGACAGCATACCCATTTTAGTCTAGGTCTGACAATTCCAATATCTGAAGTCCCAAGTTAGTATGTTTTAATTAGAAAAATAATTTGAGGAAGTAGTTTGAGGCCCTAATGTTCTTTTCCTAGAAAAGATTTACATTTACTTCTGTCAAGTGCCTGGGTACATTAACAGCCTGGGACCATCTTAATTTAAGTTCAAGGCTTCAGGTTTTCTGGGCCACACAGATGACAAGAATACTATCCCCAGTCTTTAGAAGAGCTGGTTTCCTAATCCTCCCTCTTTGTAGGCCTATGACTCCAACGTTTTTCCCCCACTAACTAAAGGACCAACAAAAATCACAGCTCAGTCTTTTAGCTACCTCTTCTGGATCAGCATATACTTCCAGGGCAAAGCAGACTGGGATGCTTGGCTCATTTCTCTAGGATTCTCTTAGGCCTTAACCCTCTAATTCCTGTTTTACTAATTCTTTTATGTTCTTGATTTTTTTAAAGATGTTTCAGGCTGGCCCGGTGGCGCAAGTGGTTAAGTGCACGCGCTCCGCTGCGGCAGCCTGGGGTTCGCTGGTTCAGATCCCAGGCGCGCACTGACGCACCGCTTGGCAAGCCATGCTGTGGCGGCATCCCACATAAAGCGGAGGAAGATGGGCACGGATGTTAGCCCAGGGCCAGTCTTCCTCAGCAAAAAAAGAGGATGATTGGCAGGTGTTAGCACAGGGCTGATCTTCCTCACACACACACAAAAAAAGATGTTTCAATATTTTATCTAGCCTTCTCTATTGTACTTAGTGGATGGAATGGTCCAAATTACCCAAAGTTTCCCAGAGTCTCCTATATTTTCTCTCAGTTGAAACTCACATCTCTTCCATCTACACTCTGCTTTCAATTAACTGTCACTATCCAAAGTCAGGCCAAGATTTTCCCTTTACCTGGATTATTAAAATAGTTTTCCAATTGATCTTCCTGCCTCTAATCAGCTCATATTGTTACTAGATTTTTTTTCTGCAGTAATACTCTTACATCAGATTTCTCCATAAAACAATCCTCAGGGGCTTCCTACTTAATAGAAAAAAAGTCCAAATTCACTTGCTTTGAATGCAAGATCCTCCATAACGTACTTCCTATTAAACACGTCCAATCATTTCCCTTCTATTCTTCATGCACTCCAACCACTCTAAATCTTACTACCGTAAACTTTCCTTTCCACTTGTTTTCTGAACCTGAAATGCCCACATTCTCACATCCTCCTGCCTTTTCAAGTTCAATCAAATGCCATCTCATCAATGAATCCCTTCCCACCTAAATTAGAAATAACCTTTTATGTATTCCCATAACACTTTATCTCTAAGTACCTTGGGGGTAAAAACTGTACATGATACATTGTTGTGTGTACCTCTTCATCACCAAACCTCTGCTCAATGTCTTACGCATAGCTGATATTCAAAAACATTCTTGAAATTTATGAAGTAGTGAGATAGCAGGGAGACTAGGGAAAAGAGAATGGATAAAAGAAAAATAACTTCAGATGATGTAACTAAGGGAGAAAATTGCTCCAGTTCATATTGCTAGTAGGTGGTGGAGCAGAGATCTCATGTTCTTACTCACTACTATATAATAAGATAGCACAGTTGCAGCTTTCCATACACTGCTCCCCAATAATACCTGAACTGTTTAAACAGGAAAAACCCCACTATACTGCAAAATAGTGATGAACGCCATCATGAAAGCCAGGTTTCTGACAACCAAATTTACTTTCACATCCCAGAAGTTAACTGTGAAACAATATATTATTACTAATGTGGCTAAGAAAAGCTCCATAATATCATAATAACCTACATGTGCTAACTCTAGTACCTATTCACTAAATGGGTGTTAATGCTTTAGAATGAAAAGTGGAAAGCTATTTGCAACATACTCTGCGAAAGACTGAAATCAGTCTTCAAGACCTTTTGATTATACCTATCCATTAAAAGTAGTGAGTCATCAACCACCTATATTTCCCCTTACCTCAAACATGTCAGTTAACTCATTAACACCTTATACACTATCAACTAAAATGAGCTTTTAAAATTTTATAAAATAGATCAATAAAAAAAGAAATCTGAGCTGCAGGAAATAAAATACTTTTTCCTTGTTACCAACTCTAAAGGAGCTCGATTTGAGGGATTTTGTCTCTGCCTCCTGCCCAACTGAAATCTGATTTACATACCTGTCATAATTTCAATAAAAGTTCTATTACAGAAAAGAAAACCAAAAAATGGCCGAACTTAATTAAAATATTTACTAAACACTGACTATAAATTAGGAATTGTGTTGTGCTACAAATGAAAAAAAAGTAACACAGTTTCTGCACAAAGAACTCTAATAGAAGTGGTGAAATAGTAAACCAAATACATATTAAGGTGCAAAGGAGGGCTGGCCCAGTGGCATAGTGGTTAAGTTGGCGCGTTCTGCTTTGGCGGCCTGGAGTTCACAGGTTCGAATTCCAGGCATGGACCAACACATTGCTCATCAAGCCATGCTATGGTGGTGTCCCACACACAAAATAGAGGAAGATGGGCACAGATGTTAGCTCAGAGCCAATCTTCCTTAGCAAAAAAATAAAAAATAAAAAAAAAGGTGCAAAGGAAGGAGTGATTAACTGTCTTGAGAAATAAGAAAGCCATCTTAGAAGTAAAGCTTAAGTTGGGTTTTGAAGGACAATTAGGAAAAAGGACAATAAGGAAGGCATGCCAGGCATGGGCCAATGATAGTATAATTCCAAAGGGGCTCCCTAGAGCTGTGCAGCTAATAGTCTCTCTCTTTTTTTTTTTTTGTGAGGAATATCAGCCCCGAGCTAACATCCGTGCTAATCCTCCTCTTTTTGCTGAGGAAGACCAGCTCTGAGCTAACATCTATTGCCAATCCTCCTCCTTTTTTTTTTTCCCCCAAAGCCCTAGTAGATAGTTGTATGTCAAAGTTGCACATCCTTCTAGTTGCTGTATGTGGGTCACGGCCTCAGCATGGCTGGAGAAGCAGTGCATCAGTGCGCGCCCGGAATCCGAACCCGGGCTGCCAGTAGCAGAGCGCATGCACGTAACTGCTAAGCCATGGGGCCGGCCCCCGCTAATAGCCTCTACTGATATCCACAGAAGCCCTGTGTCAGAAAAAGGAAACATTTGCAAAGTTGAGGTGACACAAAAATGAATTTGGTGACCACCTTAAAAGTTTGGTACTACTAAGGTGTAATATCAGAATAGAAATAAAGATATAGAAATAAAGAGAAGATGCCAGAAAGGCAGACAGAAGTTGAATTTTTAAAAGTCTTGTCTTGTCATAAAAAGAAAGGGAAGAAAGAACAACTCCCTTTCCCAGTCTTTCCTGCTGGGAAGATTCATGGTGATCTACAGTTTATGAAAAGCACAGTACTTAAAGAAGGTTCAATGAGGATTCCATTCTATCAAAAGGGTAAGGAGACATCCAGCTTTCAGAGGCTGCAATAGCAGAAATACTAGTCATGGTATCACTTGCAGAATATTTGATTATATGAGCTGTGATGCCTGTGCCCAATGACAGCAGCAACAGTGCTGCCACTAAAATAGTTTGACACTGTGGTTTTGGCATCTTCCTGGATGCACAGACTTCATGGCTGATTCTCAATCTGTCTTTTTCTCTTAACCTCTTAAAGTTTGTTTACAACTAAAAACTGTGACTGATATACCAAGAAAGGAGAAGGTTCAAGATATGATAGATGAAATAACAGATGCAACATCCCATGAAAATTATGATACGATCAAAGCCCAAATGGAAAGGTTGGCCTTAAAGTAGTAGAAGGACAGATATAGTTGTTGCTGCATTTCTGATTCTCTGATTTGCTCTGTTTCTCTTCATCTGGGGGAGGATGAGAGGAAACCCAGTGAACAGAGAAAATTCTATTTAATTTGTAAAACAGAACTCAATCTACAGAGTTAAAAAGCAGAAGGCTGGGTAAGAAAGAAAATGGCAAAGGTCTGGAAAGCTGCTATGAGAGAAGAGAGACCAAAAGTTAAAACGGTCCCTTCTCCACCAGGCCCTGTCCACTTTCATCAAAATGTATTTTTAAAAAGAATAAATTACTCATTTTTAGGACCAGGACAAATTTGTTTAAACTGTGGACTAGAAGTCCAAGAGCAAATAAGAGGAATTATTGGCAGGAGTCTATTTATATCTCTATTGCCTTCACGGGACCATGAGCTCCTCCTCCAGGGCAGGGACTATGGCTCACTAATGAATAAAATAAAAGAAACACTGACATGCTTGGTATATGGAAATGAGAAAAGAGAACAGAGAGAGGATGAAATTGAAAATACTTCACAATTTTGACTAGGGTAAGATTTATCTTTAAGTATGTCAAAATGAATAGAAATGATACTTGAATACATTCTGTGTTACTAATTGGAAAGCAAGATTTTTTTAAATGCTATGCAACAAAATTTATTGGCTATACTGTCCATCTTTTCTTGTGATTCCTGGGATGCTAAATAGTTACAAAACTATCATATGGGTAATCTTCATTTTTATACTCAAGAATTGGGAGGTGCAGTGTTACTGCCACCAAGCCTCCTCATATTCCATGTTTCTTTTCATATTCCAAGGGTATTGCGGGGGATGAAAAGGGGCGTGGGCAGTGGTAATTTTTTGTGTGGGTGTGAGGAGGACTAGACCTGAGCTAACATCCAATGCCAATCCTCCTCTTTTTTGCTGAGGAAGATTGGCCCTGGGCTAACATTCGTGCTCATCTTCCTCTACTTTATATGGGACGCCGCCACAGCAAGGCTTGACAAGCAGTGAGTGCATCGGTGTGCACCCTGGATCCGAACCTTCGAACCCCGGGCCACCAGAGAGGAGCGCGCGCACTTAACCGCCGCACCACGAGGCTGGCCCCACTGGTATTTTTTTTTTAAGTTCTCAGGTGATTCTAAATGTATAGCCACTTTAATAGTTTATTGTTGGTTCTTTTGGGTTTCCTAGATAGATGGTTATATTGTCTCATAAAATTTCTCATTTTTTCTTTATAAAAATGTTTTTATTACAAGTAAGTGCTTCTTTTCTTAACTAGTTATTTTGTTATAAAGCTTTTCTGTCACTAAGGAAAATTCACAGAATATGTAAAACTATAAAGAATCTAAACATACTCCATAATCCTCCCATCTCCAAAACAATCTTTATATCACTTATATAATTTTCCATGTATTATTTTATCAGAACTTCCAGTACATTTAAATCGTGATGATAGCCAGTAACCTTGTTTGATTTTTTTTTTTTTTTAAAGATTTTATTCATTCATTTTTTTCCCCCCAAAGCCCCAGTAGGTAGTTGTATGTCATAGGTTCACATCCTCCCAGCTGCTGTAAGTGGGACTCCGCCTCTGGTTGGTCGGAGAAGTGGTGCCCTGGGGCGCGCCCGGGATCCGAACCCGGGCCGCCAGCATCAGAGCGCGCGCACTTAACCGCTAAGCCACGGAGCCGGCCCTTGTTTGATTTTAATAAGCATACTTCTAATGTTTTAAAATTAAGTATAATTTTGCTGTAGATTATTATTAATTGATACCTTTTATTAAGGTTACATTAGGGTTTACTTTTGGTGCTGTACATTCTATAGGTTTGGACAAATGTATAGTGACATATATCCACCATAACAGTTTCATACAGAATAGTTATACTGCCCTAAAAATCCTTTTTGCTCGACATATTCATCCTTCCCTCCCCCTAACCCCTGGTAACCACTGATATTTTTACTGTCTCTATAGTTTTGCCTTTTCCAGAATGTCATATAGTTGGAATCATATAGTATGTAGCCTTTTCAAATTGGCTTCTTCACTTAGTAATGTGCATTTAAGGTTCCTCCATGTCTTTTCACGGCTTGACAGCTCATTTCTTTTTAGCATTGAATAATATTCCATTGTCTGGATGTACCACAGTTTATTCATCCATTCACCCACTGAAAGACATCTTGATTGCTTCCAAGTTTTAGCAATTATGAATAAAGATTCTATGAACACCCGTGCGCAGGTTTTAGTGTACACATAAGTTTTCAACTCATTTGGGTAATACCAAGAAGCATGACTGCTGGATCGTATGGTAAGAGTATGTTTAGTTTTCTAAGAAACTGCCAAAATGGAAGCAAAGTGGCCCTACCATTTCGCATTCCCACCAGCAATGAATGAGAGTTCCTGTTGTTCCACATCCTCATCAGTATTTGGTGGTGTCAGTGTTTTGGATTTTGGCCATTCTAACAGGTGTGTAGAAGTATCTCGTTTTAATTAGCAATGCCCTAACGATATATGATTCAAGTACCTCTTCACATGCTTATTTGACACCTGTGTATCTTCTTTGGTGAGGTGTCTATTCAGATTTTTGCCCAGTTTTTAACTTGGTTGTTTTCTTACTGTTGAGTTTTAAGAGTTCTTTGTATATTTTGGATAACAGTCCTTACTTCAGATGTCTCTTGCAAATATTTTCTCCCAGTCTGTGACTTGTCTTCTCATTCTCTAGATATTGCCCCTTTTAAAAACCCATTTCAAAGATCTTTTTGTTGTATTTATTTATTTTTGTTCTCTATTTCATTATGTTGCTTTTATCTTAAAATACCTATTCTTCTCTCTTTGGGTTCATTTTGTATTTTTCTA